>NW_027187419.1:77302823-77307545 GCF_028583685.1 Petaurus breviceps papuanus
TTCCTTCCTTCCTTCCTTCCTTCCTTCCTTCCTTCCTTCCTTCCTTCTCCTATCTCTATCTAAACTGTCTTTCTCTTTGTCTTTCTGTCTTACCCCAATTTTATATCTCTTAGCTAGATTGTAAACTTCTAAAGGGGAAGGACTATTTCAATTTTGTTTTTGTGTCCCTAACAGCCCACAGGTCAAGGGAGGCAATGTGGTATACTGGAAAGATCACTGGATCTATAGTATAAGGACCTGGGTTCAAATCTTAACTATGATAAAGACTACCTGTGTTATCTTGGGCAAGTCATGTAACCACCCAATTCATCCGTAATTAAGCCAATGAAACAGAAATCTTGACTTAACTATGGTCACACAGCTAGTGTATGTTAAAGACTAGACTTGAGATCAGGTTTTTCTGACACTTTTGCTAATCTTATGATCCACTGTGCCATGCTGCCCTTTCTTTGAAGTTCATCCTGCCCAAATCCATGCCCATCTTCATGATATAGTAGTATAGACATATTATATCACTACTCAGAAACATTCAATGACTCCCTACAGAATAAATAAGAGAACTGATTCTCCAAATGCTTTTTGAAACAATATTTATCTATATCTTGTTCTGTTTCTCTTTCTATATAATGTGCAGTGGATATTATACAAGATGGAAATGTTGTAAATGATTGAATATGTTTAGCCTATGTTAGATTGCTTACTATTTTAAGGAATGTAATGGTAATGAGAATTTGAAGATCTTCCCTGCCCTTTAATAAGCCTAGGAGAATTTAAAAACTTATCCTGTTTTGAAGGCCTTGGCTGCCACCTAATAGGCTGAATGTAACCACAATGGAGCCTGTGGTGGGAGGAGTTTGATGATGAGTAGATCAGAGCCCACAAGAAGCTGGGAATCAGAGAAGTTAGAGACAGAAGGAGGAGAGGATGCACTCAGGCAGACAGGTTTGTGGGAAGGCTAAAGGATGGTGTAGCTCTCTGCGGTGTTAAGGCTTACTAACTTCTTTGCTACTATGATGGATTTGGCTTTCTGGTTTGGGGATTTGGTTTTCTGGGATATGAATAAATGTTTTGCTTCTGTCTTCTATATGGAAAGACTGTTATATTTTGTGATGGAGCACTATGCTGACATTCACAGTTGCCATTAGACACTGTGAATATTATGTTGGCACTACAGGGAGCAGGGAGGGGAGGGAGAGAGAGACAGAATTTAGAATTCAAAACTTTTTAAAAATGTTAAAAATTATTTTAACATGTAATTGAGGGAAAATAAAATAATATCAAAAAAGTAATTCCTCTGAATTATGCCATTTCTAACTACCACATTGTTTGAGTACCTTGTTACTGTTGAAAGTGAGTTACAGATAGCTTTAGTTGCAGGAATTAGAGAATATAATCCCATTTGCCCCTTTCCATTTGTACATCTTTATTTTGGTTTGTTTTTAATCAGAGTAAAAGAGAGATTCTATCTATGCATAGCTGTGTGGGCCAATCCTGGTACAGGGGAAAATGGTCTTTAGGAAGACAGGAGATATTTTCAGCATATTTCCCAAATACTGTCTTTTTGCCTCCCTAAATACATTTTTGGATGAACATAAACCCAATTTTATAGGAACAATAATTCTCAAAACAAAACTTGCAATGTGAAAATGGTACTGTGCAGGGGATAACAAAAACTCCCTGCTGAGCAACATAATGCCATTAGTTCCAGATATTCTATGCTTTTTTTTCCATCCTCTAAGTGTCAAGCTTGTCATTTTAGAATACATACAACAGTTTGGGAAATGTTTTAACCAAGATCATTTATTAGTCCTTTCCATTTGCTGAAAAACAATGCAGATTTAAGTTCTTAGTTGAATATAATACTCTGGTTTTTAAAGTTTCCTTTGAAGGGATGACTGTTTCAATTTGTATTCTGTCCCCTTCATTTTAACAAAACTGTTCTTTCAAAGGTCAAGAATTACCTCAATATCTAAATCCAATGTCTTTCTTTTCAGTCCTCATTCTTCTTGATTTCTCTGGAGTATCTGACAGTTACTCACCTCCTACTTATTGATATCCTCTAATTCCTTGGTTCCCATGACACCATGTTTTCATAGCTACCTCCACTTTCTAACTAAGCCTTATCTATCCCCTTTACTAACTCCTATTTCTCCTGCCACTCCCTTAAAATAGGAATCCTTCATGATTCTCTTATTAGTTCTTGTCTCATCTGTATAGCTAATTTCCTTCAAGTTTAGTATAAGGGATGAGAAGGAAGAGGCACATAAACTATCTTTAAATATTTGAATGACTGTCTGGTAGACAAGAGATGAATAGATTTAGCTTATTTTGCTTGGCCCCAGAGATCAAAATGAGGAGCAATGAGTAGAAGGTAAAGAATGACAGATTTAAGTTTGATGGGAAAGGAAAAAACACCAAATTTCCTCACAATTAGAGCCAACCAAATTTAGAATGGATTTGCTTCATTAGATGGTAGGTTACCTGTCACTCATAGTCTTCAAAAATCAGTACATTACTTATTAGCAGTGTTATAGGGAGTGAATATTGTTTGTGAATAACCCTTGAGATGCCTTTCAACTATGAAATTCTGGTACTCTATGATCTGATCCTCCCCTACAGTATCAATTGTCACCTTTTTGAGGAACATCCGCAAATCTAAATATTCAGCACTGAATTCTCCCCTCAAATCCAGATGGCATTTCAAGTTTAATATGGTGAAAACCCAACCCATCATCTCCTTCCCAAATTCTACTCTTTTTCCTTTTTTTATCCATGGTACTACCTACCAGCTACTACCAGTCTTCTATCCTCCATTATTGTTGTTCTTTATTCTTTCATTCCACAACTCTACTTAGTTTTCAAGTTGTAAGAATTTTACCTTCCTTCTGGAAATCCTTTTGGGATGATCAGGTGGTGGGAAAATCTACCAACCATTGAGGGCACATTCTTCACCTGCTTTCTTCTGTTGCCCAGGATGCATGAACACTCACAGGGCTTGGATAGACTGGGAGTTAACAACTCTAATCCTTTTAGTGATATAGAAGAACCCAAGACTTTACTTTCTACTCTCTTAAGGTTCTTTTTTCCTTACCTTCTGCTTTTCCTCCTTTCCTTGTAGTCACTTGGCAATGTCATCCAATCTACTTACCTAACCTAAGGCACTCTGGGCCTTGACATTTAGTCGGTAGTTGACACTTTAGGACTTACAGGTCCTTCCATTTGCTCGGTAGTTGAATTTTCTTTTATGATCTGTCTCCCTCAATTAGAGTGTGAGCTCCCTGAGAGAAGGTACTCTCTTTGTTTTTCTATTTGTAGCTAGGCCTTAGCACAGAACTTGACACATAGTTAAAACTTAACAAATATCTTTTCATTGATTCATTGATTCATTCAGTTCTCTACCTTACCATTTTTACAGTTACAATGTTATTTTATGCCTTCATTATTTCCCACATGGACTATTTAGACTTGTGTTAGGTCATATGTCTGCAGGTTCTCCTCTCCAAGTCTTCCTATACACAATGATCAGATAAGTCTTCCAGATATACTGGGTCAGTCATATCATAGTACTACTCAAAAATCTTCAATGACTCTCTATAGTCTATAGAATAAACACCAAATCCCTTAACACTCCTTACAATATGAATACAGTCAACTACCTGTAGCCTGATCATTTCACATAAATACTCTGAACTCCAGTAAAACTTGATTACTTGCTATCCCTTCTAAGGCTTATGGTCCTCCCCATTCAAGAAGTTCACTGTCTTCACTGCACCATCTCTTCTAGTTCAACTATTACCTTCTCCACCAAATCAGTTAGACAGTCAATAAACACTTATTAAGTGCTTAGCACGTGCTAGGGGCTATGCTAAGTGCTACTAATACAAATATGAAAAAGAAATAATGTCTACCCTCAAGGAATTGGCAGTCTAATAGGGTAAGAAAATACACAAAAGGAAGCTGAAAAGTAGGAGGGGGAAGGTAGGAAAGATAAGAAGAATAAGGACATGATGGAGAAATCCAAAGAAACAGGGCTGGATAAGAAATGAAGAGATGGCTGACTTGGATGTCTTCTTTAAAAGGAAGTTTTGAGGGGAACTTTTTCTTCTTCAATCAGAGGAGTGTTAGTGTAGAGGGTAATTACTGATGAGGTGTGAATTCCTGGGCTGGTGTGATCTTGTAAGATGAAGAGGTTATTGGGGTACATTTTAGAAGTCTAAAGGAGTTGCAGTGGGGTGGCAAACAAAGAGCTTCCCTGGTTTTCAAAGCTGGATGTAATTTCTCTCTCACTTTCTCACCATGTGAAACAGTGGAATACAGTGAAAATGGCACTGGCTCTGCAGTTTGAGGGACTGGGTTCATGTCTTACCTCTGATTTTCACTAGTTATGTCACCATGGGTATCCTCCCTGTATTTATTCATCTGTAAAATATATTTTAATAATTGAATAAATTAAGATTTATTTATCTGTAAAATGAAAGCATTGAGCAAAATGCTCCCTGTTGTATCTTCTCAATCTAGAAGTAATCTTATGATCTTAATCAGTTAAACAATCTTTAATTAAGTGCCTGCTGGGTACTATGCTAGATTTTAAAGATACAAATATGAAAATTCAACATACTCTTAATGGGCTTATAATCTACTATAGGTGGGGGGGGGAGAGGAAATACATGTAATGTGATATAATATAATATAATATAATATAATATAATATAATATAATATA
>NW_027187419.1:77307555-77325169 GCF_028583685.1 Petaurus breviceps papuanus
ATAATATAATATAATATAATATAATATAATATAATATAATATAATATGATACCATATAATATGATATGATACGATATGATACAATACAATATAACAATATAATACAATATATAATAAATATAAGAAAATACAAAGTAATTTAATGGGATGAGAGGGGTCTAAAAACTGGAGGAATCAGTAAAGATTGAATATAGGAGTCTACTCAAGATATACTTTGAAGCGAATTAGATATTCTAAATGGTCCAAATGAGGGATAATTCCAGGAATGGAGATGATCTGTGTAAATTTACTGATACAGAAGCAGCAAATAGGTAACTTTGTTTGAAATGTGCATAAGATAGGAAAATGTGACTTATTTGGAAAGACAGTTTGGAGCTAGGTTGGGAAGTACTTTAAGTGTCAGAGGAGTCATATTTTTTGCATTTTGTTTATTTTACTTTGTTTTTTGTCTAGAGGTAATAGTGAATCATTGTCATGGGGGCAATAATACAATCCTTCCTCTGCTTTAGCAATATTAGCTTTTCAAAGGATGTATAATAATAATAATAATAATAATAACTACTAGCATTAAAAAAGAGATTTAAGGTTTGAAAATTTCTTAACAAATATATCATTTTAGCTCCATAACAACCCTGAGGGATAGGCTAGATTACAAAGGGGAGATAGTGGAAGCAGCAAGATCAGTAGTCCAGATGAGAGGTGATGTTGGCATGGATTAGAGTGATAGAGAGTTGTTGTGGAGTAGAATTCTGCCCCCCAAAGCACCATCCAAACTGAGCAATAAAAAGTACAGAAAACATACAGATTTGGGGGGAAATAGAGTTGGGGGCACAACACTAAAAAATTTCCTCAAATGACACATTAAAAACAAACTGGGAATCCAATAAAAAGTGGCACAGTTTTATATATGTTAAGTAGTTAAGAAATATACAAATACTACAATAAATTGTGGCCAGCTCAGTAGCCCCAGGTTGCTACTTGACCTGCACCCTGGATGCATAAGCAAACTGGGTAGATTGAGACTGACAGTCTAGGGTTGTGGAGGTGGCTGCAGAGGCCATTACAGAAAGAGGCAGGAGTAGAGGTGGTGTGGACTAGCCCTTTACTGCACCAAAAGCTCATACTACACCAGAAAATATACAATAAATACAGAACTTTACATTTAAAAAGATCTGAAGTCCATTCATGGAAATGGGCATTGGAAGGGTTGCTGTTTGTAAGTTATTGTGAAATGATGCACTTTTCTGAGTTTTCTCAATGTTTGGGAAGAAATTGGCAGAAGGAACCTTGAAATTTGAGACATGCTCAAAATGTTCCCTAATAGATGAATCAAGATGGATTAAATTTATGTATTTGAAACATGCTTTATATCAGAACTGACTGTATATCCAGGGGTGTTGTAAGGTTCACATGAGATAATATGTGTAAAGCACTTTGCAAACCTTGATGTGTTACATACATGCTGGTGACTATTATGATCATTATTATTACCCAATAGTGACCAGGCCTACAGTCTGGAAATTAGGGATAATTTCACTCCCTGAGTCTTCTACTACATACTGGCTAAGCTCTAGTAATGTTTATAGAGCACTAGAGGAATGTCCTGGTAAATGTATGACAAACAGATTCTCTGGGAGAAAACGTGTACATCCTTAAGTTTAATCTACATTACTAATATTTGTAAAAGTCTAGAAAATGAACAAATCAATGAATCATGTCCTAATTTATAGCAATTTCTGGTTTAGGGGGTTTAAATACTAATGCCTAAAATTGGACAAAGGGTTTTTATTCACAACATTGTTAATGACTATTTAGGTATGCAGGGTAAGAGAGAAGAATTAAGAATGACTCCAGAATTGCGGATCTGGGAGAATGGGAAAATGGTTGCACCCTTAGCAGAAAAAAGAGAAATTAGGAAAAAGGATGGTCTAGGAGAAAATATAATGAGTTCTATTTGGGATAAATTGAGCTTGAAAAATCTATGGGACACCTAGGTGGAGATGTATATCAGGGAGTTGGTGATACAGGATTAGAATTTAGGAGAACGATGAGAGGGGAAGATGCACATTTTGAGGTTGTCTATGTAGAGATGATAATTGAATACCTAGAGTCTAATGATATCACCAACAAAGACTGTATACTGTACAGAACAGGGTGGGAGGGGGACGATGTTATATGTTATACTCCTATTTTGAACTCATATTTTATTTTATATTAAATTAATACTCATGAATAGGTATACATACATGCATGCATGCATATACATATGTGTATATATGTACATATATGTACATGTGTATATATATATGTATATATATATACCGTGTTTCCCCGATAATAAGACACTGTCTTACTAATTTTTTTTTGAAAGAAAAACACCAGAGGGCTTATTTTCAGGGGAGGGCTTATGTTGTCCTGCCTCAGCTCTCCTCCGCGGCACTGCTCTCAATGGCGCCAGCAAGCAAATCACTGGGGAAGAACAGGATGACGAGCTCACTGCTGCAGCTCTGATTGGATGCAGCTCGGAGCGCAGCGTGCGTTTCACCCGGGGGGGGAGACGGGACGGTGCATACAGAGGGTACCATAATATAGCATGTAGCGCAGGGGATCACCTTCACTACAGTAGCAATCTCAATAGGTCTTATTTTTGGGGGAGGGCTTATTTTAGAGGAATCTTACACAGTAAGGGGAGGGCTTATTTTCGGGATAGGTCTTATTATTGGGGAAACACGGTATACACAAGTTCTTTGTGGACAGGAACTCTGTGCGTGTGTATGTGTGTGTGTATCTTTGTATCCTCAGAGCCTAGCAAAATGACTTGTAGAGTGAATTCTTAATACATGTTTATAGAATGAAACCTAACAAATACACATCCCACACCAGATTGCAAACTCCTACAAGACTATAAGATCACTGAAGGCCAAATTTCACCTTATCTTCTAGTACAGTGCATTGAAAATAGTGGTTCTCAGGGCGGCTAGGTGGTGCAGTGAGTAGAGTGCTGGCCCCAGAGTCATGAGGACCTGAGTTCGGATCCGGCCTCAGACACTTAACACACACACCCAAAAAAACCTAGCCGTGTGACCTTGGGCAAATTATTTAACCCCAATTGCCCTCCAAAAAGCAAAAAAAAAAATAGTGGTTATTAAATATTTGTTGAATTGCTAAGATGAGTAGGATTTGTAATTTTAAAATCAGTAATAATTACTGAGCTTCTTTTATCAAAAACATCCCATGAAATTATTCACTTGTTATTTCAACTATTCTTCATGTTGATATCATACCTTTTTACAAATATTTGGTTTAAAATCAAGAATTACAAATAGGCATGAAAAAGTTGCGTAAAGGCATTGTCTCATTGTGAATTTTATATACTTGATGAACTATACTGTGCACACATCTGGAATGGGTCTCCATTGTAATGAGAAATACATCAATGTGTGAAATAGTATTTCTGGTTATAACTTCCTGAGAGAAGATACTTTGAAATGTGTGAAAAAGACTCTCTTAATCACACATTACACACAGGTTGTCCTCATTTTTCTAGCTTATAAAATGCTGTTGAATTCTATAAAACAACATTACTCTGCTGTTTTTCACTCACATCTGCTAAAGATGAGATTTTTTTTTTGTCATGTTGACATTAAGGAAGCAGGGCATGTCAAATAAAAATAGCTGACTTTTCAGAGGGATGTGATTTATTATCTGCATTGCACAGAATGGAGAAAAGGAAAGAAGTAAGGTGGGGCAGTAGAAAAGGGGGGAAAAATAAAGGAAAAAAAATGTGATGGCAAGGACTTGTATTGCTATCTGGGATAAAATTATGATACTTATTCTTCTCAGGCCTGTAAAATCTTATTGACAAATAGCTGGGTTTTCTACTTGTGCTATAGAAAAGTTTTATCTGTTTCTTGTTTCTAATACCTGTTTCCATGTTTTGTAGACTTCCTAACTCCCCTTCCCCTCCCACATTAGTGGAAGGATATGGAGAGAGAGATTTTTTTCAATTAAAAAGAGTTTTTTTGCTATACTTTTTAGTCTATATTAGTTCAAAAGTGGCCTTACGTGAATGATGTGCATTGATATTTTTAAAATAATTTTATTTAGACAAAAATAGAAACAGCATGGATTTTTAATTTATTCTTGCTTAAGTTAAAGAAATAATTACTCACTTGGTATTTTGAGTTAGGACTGTCACAGGCCAGTCGAATGGTTGCAGCTTGAAAATGAAAAGAGATATTCTTAGACCACTTAACATTTAATAAACAGATTTGACTTAACAATAACTTGGAAAGGAAATTCATCAAGGGCACATTTGTTCATGTGGATGAAACTCACTTCCTCTCCAAAAGGACAGCAGTGAGTGAGGATGGTTGTGTTGACTTTCTCAACAGATTCTCAGAGTCTGAGCTTTAGGTGGTAGTTTGAAACTACTTAGTTTCCTTCATTGATTAGGTCTTGATAAACAGTTTCCTTCAGGGAAAAACTAGACTAGTCTATGGGAAATAGATCTTTTACACCTAGAAACACAATACACATGAAATAAAAGTTTCTTGAAGGCAGGATCCCCCCTTTCTGCTAATGTATTGTTCATGTTGATGAAATGGTTGATGTCATCAGCAAAATTATGTGAGACTGACTTCCCAAAAGTTGACTGATACCTTTCCAAATAATCTCCACATTCACTGTTAAAATAAAGCATGAAAAAAACCAATGTAAATAAATCATATCAATAATATATTCAAGTTGGAACAATTTATCTTCATAAAATTCAAATTATTTTCAGGTTTTCAGACATGAAGTTGAAGTTTTCAAGGCATTTTAAAATAAAGAATATTCACCAAAGGGCTATAAAAATGTGCATACCCTTTGACCCAGCAATACCACTTTTAGGGTTGTATCCCAAAGAGGTCATACAAGTGGGAAAAGGACCAGTATGTACAAAAATATTTATAGTAGCTCTTTTTATGGTGGCAAAAAAATGGAAACCAAGGGGATGCCCATCAATTGGGGAATGGCTAAACAAGATGTGGTATATGAATGTAATGGAATACTATTGCGCTATAAGAAATGAGGAGCAGAAGAACTTCATAATAACCTGGAGAGACTTATATAACCTGATGCTGAGGGGCAGCTAGGTGGCGCAGTGAATAGAACACTGGCCCTGGCGTCAGGAAGAACTGAGTTCAAATCTGACCTCAGACACTTAATACTTATTAGCTGTGTGACCTCGGGCAAGTCACTTAACCCCAATTGTCCTGCCCTTTCCCCTCCAAAAAAAAAAAAGAGAAAATGTAAACTGATGCTGAGTGAGGGGAGCAGAACCAGGAGAACATTATTCACAATTACAGACACTTCGTGTCTGCAATGACTGACTTTGATAGACTGGGCTCATCTCAGCAATGCAAGGTTATAAGACCAAAGAAAAGGCTACCACATCCAGAGAAAGAATTATGGAGTCTGAATGCACATTGAAGGTAACTCTCTTTTTTGTTTTGTTTCTTCTTCCTTCTTATTCATTCCATTGGTTATAATTCTTTTTTACAAGTTGACTAATGTTTAATGTGAAGGTCTATGTAGAACCCATATCAGATTGCATGCTACCAAGGGGGCAGGGATAAAGGGAGGGGAGGGAGAAAAGTTGAAACTCAAAAACTTGTGGAACTGAATGTTGTAAACTAATAGTAAATACATTTAAAAAATAATATTCAGAGATGATTCTAAGAAATATATATACTAAAAATAGCAAATTATAGTATTTACTTTTAGTAAATAACAATAGTTTAAATATTCTTGAATTTCAGGTTTCTAGTTGTCTTCTATATTTATAAAAATTGGTACCATGGAAACAAAACATTAATTTACCTATGTTTTTACTAGATCCATGAATGTTCATTTTGTGATTCTATATTACTTAAATCTAACACTCAAGCTGGCTGTTATTTTATGTGCACATAATTACAAATAAACATTATATATTTGATTCTAACTATATCACAAATATATATGAGTGAAATATGATGATACTTTATAATTAAGCATATGCAATTATGATAGATACACTAATGCTAAACTTAGTAACTACCAAATAAAACATTTGAAAGAACAAAAATAAAAATTGATCACACACAAACCTATTAGCTGTAAAATACTTGTAATTTTTTAGAAATATATACATTGATTTTAAGCACAGAAAATTTCAATTTTCCCTGTGTCCCCTTCTGATCGAGTTTTTGAATTTCAAAAGAATTTGCTCCCACTGTTGGTGTCATCATCATTATGATTATCAATTATTGTTCTGTGATTTCATTGATGGAGGGAAACAATCTCTAGTCAGTCAGATCTGTAATTGAAAATCTAAAAGAACTGCCAGGTAAAGTGGAATTTAGTGTTTTAGTGATGTGCTCATTACTTAAGCATCTCATGTATATCAGAAACAGAACATGAACCTAGGTCTTCCTATCTCCAAGCCCTTTATCCACTATGCAGAAAAGTTTTTTTTTCTTTCTTTTGGAGGACAGTTGGGGTTAAGTAACTTGCCCAAGGTTACACAGATAGCTTTTTTTGTGTGGGTGTTAAGTGTCTGAGGCCAGAAACAAACTTGGGTCCTTCTGACTCCGGGGCCAGCCCTTAACTCACTGCACCATCTAGCTGCCCCTAGGAAAAAAAAAAGTTTTGAAATTATTTTTCTTGTTATTTTCATAGGTGCAATGTATATTTTTCTGCCTATTCTTAATCATTTAATATCTTTTACTTTTTTTCTTTCTTTGTATTTATATTTGGCAGGAGTGGTTAGGTGGATAGAGCATTGAACCTGGAGTCAGGAAGACCTGAGCTCAAATCCAACCTCAGATACTTACTATCTGTGTCACACTGGGCAAGTCACTTATTTCTGTTTGCCTCAGTTTCTTTATCTGTAAAATGAGCTAGAAAAGGAAATGGCAAACCTCTCCAGTATCTTGCTGGACATGACTGAAAAGACTGAACAACAAATTTCTATTTTGCAGTTCTACAGTACGATAAAATTTAGTATAATCATTTGATTAGCCACTTTAGAGTCATTAGATATATGAGTTATTTGCAGAATCTTGTCATTTATAGAAATTCCAATTGTGAATATTTCATATAAATAAATATTTCTCCTCTCTTAATAACAGTAAGCAATCAACAAATTAACAAACCAATTAACAAATGTTTATTAATCACCAGACATCGTGCTGGTCACTGGAGATTCAAGACAAATGAAATAACCTTTGTCTTCAAGGTTTAGTGGAGACAGCAGGTAATTATATCAGGTATAAATGTATATAAAATATGTAGAAAATAAATACAAAATTTTTGGGGGGGTGATGGAGCTTTTAGTAATCACCAGAAGCTGGGGGATAAAGACAAGTTTCATGAAGAAGGTTGTTCATGATCTCTGCTTTGCAGTGTCATGAATGATAAACAACCATAAGTGAGATTGGTTGCATAGTAGAGTTTATGAAGAAGACTAATGCACAGTTCTCCCTTACACATTACAGGGGTTAGGGGCATGGTGCCCCTACAATCTGGAAAACCTGTGTAAAATGTTTAACTCTCCCTTCCTACCAGAGAGGAAGTCTGAATTTTTTCTATTTCTTTTATGGGGTGTTTGCAATACTTTATTGTAAAATTTGGGTTGGTATTATTATACAATAGTACACATATGTTTTATGCATTTCTGAGTTTCTAAACTTTTTCTGTGTTGTCTGCTGGCATTCACATACCACCTGTAGCCTCCACAAAACTCCCCAAAAATTCCCATTCAATTTCTTATTCTGACCCACAACACATCAAAACTGATGGGGAAAGTTGTGATGTGGAAGGGATAACCATGTAATAAGCCTGGATAGGCAGATTGTAGCCAGGTTTTGAAAGGAATTAGATGTCAAATAGAATAGTATGCATTTGGCCCTAGAGGTAGTAATAAACCATTTGTATTTATTGAACAATAGAGTAATACAGTTAGGCCTGTGCTTAACATATTTAGAATGTAATTTAAACAATAAGCTCCAAGATTTAACATTCTGATTGCTCCTATTGTATACTGTCAAATTGCTTTTAAAAAAGATTTCACCAGTTTTTATGCCCAGCAATAGTGTAATCTTATGACAACTTTTCTACAGCCACAGAAGCATTTGGATATTTATCATTGTTACCTATGGTGTAAGGTGATATCCTAAGGTTATATTAAATTGCATTTATCTGCTCATTATAGAGAAAGAACAATTTTAAGGGAGGCACATACTATTTGTGTTTATTCCTTAGAGAAAGAAACATAAATCTCCTTTGATAGTTTATTTTTTCAGGAATGGGTGCTAATTCTAATAAATATGTACCAAACCCTTGCAGATTTCAAATATCCTATGCTTATCAGCTGTATTTGCACAAAGATCTTTTACCCATCTGTTACTTTCTTTTTGAAAATTTTGATGAAAAATTATTTTGAATAGAAAATCCATTATATTGTCTTTTTTTTACCATGTTTTTAGTTTATTTAATAGAGATAATTTTCCTCCTTGATACAATTGCTGTTCCTTTTTGTTCTAATTTTCTCTATGATGGAAAAAATATCAGTGTGGTAGCAGAAAGCACTATGAATTTTTTGTCAGAGGACCTGGATTTAAATTCTAGCTTTCTCACTTACTACCTGCATGACCTTGGAGAAATCACTTAAGCTCCTGAGTTTTCTCATGTATATGAACACCATTCCACTTGGAATTCATTACAGTATATGATATAAAATGTGACTCTAGTTCCATTGTCTTTTTTTTTTGCCCATTTTGCTTAACAACTTTTCTTTGAATATTTACTGCCTCAATATTGTATGACCTTACATTTAAAAATAACAATCCTGTTACATTCTTTAATTCTATGTCTAGATTATCTATGAACTATTCTGTCCCTTTGATTTATTTTTAATCAATATTTTATGATTTTAATGCTTTATGGTTTAACTTAAGTTCCAGCAATGTCTATCCACATTAAAATAAAACTCTCCTTTAAATTCTTATCCACATATTCTTCCATATAACTTTTGTCACTAATGCAATAACTAACTGAAATTTAGCAGGATATTTCATTAAGTTAATTACTTATCTTTTATTTAAGATATTTCTGTCTTTCAGAAATTAAGGCAAGCATAGAAAAGTTTTTAATAACCTACATTACAATCAGAATAATTATATTTTTAAACATAGATAAATAATTGGTTTCTTTGCACAAAGAGCAGACTAGTTTCTTTTCTAACAGGGAAAATAAAGGGATTCAAAAAAGACCTCTTCACAGTCTAGGTCAGCAGGAAAAATGGGGCTTTTCTTAAAAACAAACAAAAACAGGATAAAATCTTCAACCAATAATGGAGAAGAGAAAGGATCTAAAGAGGCAGACCTATCAAAGGTGATAGAATAGTACCTGGAGGAGAAATTCAAGAAAAAAGACCACTAAAGAAAAGTCTTGGAGCTAAGAATAAATATGAGACTTTACATGGAAAAGAGAACTGGATCAACTGAGGGGAAAAAAAGTAGCTTTTTTCATGGTAAGAATAATATCAAAGATAATGGGTGACATCAAGTTTAAGATCAAACAATAAGGGACTAGAAGAAGAAATATTGGTGGTTGATGATTTCCTGTTGAAGGATAATGAGGAAGCTCTTGAAGAGATTAGGTAAGCATGAATCAGACATAACACAATATAATATCCCAGAGTTTGATAAATCCAGAAATACAAATTATCAGGTAAAGAACTCCTTAAATGGCAAGAATTATAGTGAAAACTGATAAGCAGTTTTGGGGAAAAACAGATTTAAATGAGGTATTATATAACATATTATATTGCAAATAAATCCTTGAGTCAAATATAAGATGTAAGTTACATCATAAACGTATTAGATAAGAATTAATGGAAGTATGTTTCTCATTTATGTGTAAGGTGAGAATTTTTAATCAAACAAGGAGCAGAGAAGATCACAAGAGATTAAAGGATCAAAATTTAGAGTCACAAGGGAACTTAGAGCAATCTAGTTCAACATCTTGTTATTCAGAAGAGGAACTGAGGCCCAGAAATAAAATGACTCATCATCCCATGTCAAAGTAAGTAGTAGCAGAGATGGAATTTGAGCCCTAGTTCACTGTTTCAAAACCCAGGACTCTTTTTACTATACAGCACTGGCTCCTAAAATAGACAAAATAAGTCATGTTGATTATACAATATTATTTTTAAACGCTTGAATAAAGTCAAGGTAGATAAGAAGGGAAGTTGTCAAATTGGAGGAAAAATTTGGTGGAAAGAATCAGATAGATAAAGGATTAACACCAATAGATGAGACAAAGGGGCTTTGTTTTTAAGCATTTTTACAATTTTGCCAGGACCATGCAATTATTTATAAATCAATTTGGTATAATAAAAATAATAATAAACAACATTTAGATTTTTTTTTTAAAGCAATTGGGGTTAAGTAACTTGCTCAAGGTTACACGGCCAGTTATTTTTTGTGTGGGTGCCAAGTATCTGAGGCCAGAACTGATCCCAGGTCTCCCAATACCGGGACAGTGCTCTTACTCACTATGCCACCTGGCTGCCCCTAAATATTATTTTGAGGTTTTCAAAATGCTTTACATATTTTATCTCATTTGGTTCTAACAGCAACCTGTAATTATTACCCCCATTTTATAGATGAGGAAAGTGAAGCTGAGAGTTTAAACCAAGGTCATATAGCCAGTAAACGATTAAAGCAAAATTTGAGTTCAGGTTTTCCTTGTTTCAAGTCTAAGGAAGTCTATTCACTGTGCCACATAGCTGCTATAACTGAAGCCCCTAGAAATGAACCCACATTCTAAAAGTTATTCTTATATTTAGTTTTCCTCCTGTATTTGAAGTTTGGCCTTCAAACTACATTTTTTGATGTAATTCATTGAAAAATAGTGCCATCGGGGGGAAGAGTCAAGATGGCAGAGTAGAAGCAGGACCTCTGCGCTACTCCGGCTTCCACCTTCCCCAATCCATGTAAAAAGGGGACTCTGAACAAACTTTGGAACTGCAGAACCCACAAAATGACACAGAGAAGCTAACCTCCCATTGAGGACCACCCGGCAGGCTGGCAGGAATTGGCCAGCAGGAATCGGCCAGCACAGTGCTCTGGAAGCCGAGCCCAGCCCCACACTGAGGCTTTAGCCCCAGGGCAGGCCTGACCAGCCACTGGCAGGAGGGACTCCGGATCAGCAGCAGCTATGGCCGTTTCCAGATTTATCAACACATAGATGTGAAGGACAAAATGAGAGGTCAGTGCAGTGTGGATTTTGGGACCCAGTAAGTGGGAGTGCATGGCTTTTACCCCCAGGGCAAGAAGCCACTGAGACACCAGTACAGCCAGCCAGGCCTACGTGGCAGCTTGAGCTCCTGGCCTGCAGAGTGTAGGGGGACCAAGCACCAGTCTGAGGGGTAATCGCTCTTGCTTTAACCTGCTTGGACATGGATTGTAGTCTAGGGTGGAGGTCCTGGGGTGTGTGTCCAGCTTGCCAGAGTGTATGGAGACCTCAGAGAGGGGACCCATCTAATATCTCTGGCAGCTGAGAAAACCGCAGTGTTTGGGACAAAAGCTCCCCTGTCTGGTGGCAGACAGCCACCTACTGTGCAAAAAGCCCAGGGGTCAAGTGACTGAGGGGTGACATGACCAGGCAAAGGAAACAAAGCAAACAGAACATTCCAACACTAGACTCCTATTTTGGGGACAAAAAGGAGCAAAGCATGGAACAGGAGGAAGACAGTGAAGTCAGAACTCCTGCACCAAAAGCTTCAAAGGAAAATACTAGCTGGTTACAGGCCATAGAGGACCTTAAGAAGCAGATAAGAGAAATGGAGGAAAAATTGGGAAGAGAAATGAGAATGATGTAAGAAAATTATGAAATGAGAATCAACAGCCTGACTAAGGAAAACACCACCTTAAAAAACAGACTAACTCAAAAGGTAAAAAGGCTCAAAAAGGCAATGGGGAGAAGAATGCCTTAAAACACAAAATTTGCTAGATGCAAAAAGAATCTCAAAAGCTCAATGAGGAGAATCATTACTTCAGAATTAGATTGGAGCAAATGGAAGCTAATAACTTTATGAGAAATCAATATATTCTTAAACAGATCCAAACAAATGAAAGAATAGAAGGCAATGTGAAATATCTCATGGGAAAGACCACTGACCTAGAATAGATCCAGGAGAGATAATTTAAAAATTATTGGACTACCTGAAAGCCATGATCAAAGTTAGAACCTAGAAAGCATCCTCCAGGAAGTTCTCAAAGAAAGCTCCCCTGATCTTTTAGAACCAGAAGGCAAAATAGAAGTTGAAAGAATCCACCCATCACCTCCTGGAAAAGATCCTAAAAAGAAAACTCCTAGGAATATTATAGCCAGGTTCTGGAATTTCCAGATCGAGGAGAGAATATTACAAGCATCCAGGAAGAAACAATTTGAATATTGTGGAAACACAATCAGGATAACCCAGGATCTGGCAGCTTCTACACTGAGGGATCGAAGGGCTTGGAATATGATATTCTGGAGGTCAAAAGGAGCTGAGATTAAAACCAAGAGTCACCTACCCAGCTCAACTGAGCATCATGTTTCAGGGGAAAATATGGTCATTCAGTGGAATAGAGGACTTTCATGCATTCTTGCTGAAAAAAACAGAGTTGAACGAGAGATTTGACATTCAGATACAAGAAGCAAGAGAAGCATGAGAAAGAAACAGGGGAAGGAAAAGATGATGAGAAATGAAACCAATTTTACTACTTACTAGAAACTACTATAGAAGTGACTATAACACCTAAAATCTGTGGTTAATTGAGAGGCTTGGAACATCTGTGGATTCTTATCTGCACTCTGACTGCTGATTAAAAATTTAACCAACATGTATTAAATGCCTACTTTAACTGAAAACAAAAAAATAAAAGTAGTGCCATCTATTGGAAAAATAGAATCCTACAGTTGTAAAGGTTTTTGGAACTGTATTAGTCTAATCCAAAGGTATAAAATACATAGCCTGGAGCAGCCAAGCAGAGGCAGGTCCTGGAGGAGGCCTGATCAACTCAGGGGGCAAGGCATCCCAACAACCACAAGGGCCACTACCAGGCCTATCAACAAAGGGCTGGGACAGGAAAGAGCAAGGTAAGAACCAAAGCAGGGCCGCTGTCTGGGACAGCAAATACTCCTGGGACTACCACTCCATAGCCCAGAAATTTAAAAAAAAAGCCCCTATTAGAACCTCCAAGGACCAGGATGACAGAGTGTATCCCACCTGCTCCAACTCCCCCACTCCTAAAACATAGTAACTATTGCCCCAGGGCAAAACCCCCAACAGTAAAGGCTTGGAAACCCTAGAGGAAGGGCATGGCTAGGACCCTGCCTCAAAATGGGTAGAAAGCAGACTACAAAGACTCTGAAGTCCAACTATCCTCAGAGGGAGGAACCAAATTCAGAGGGAGACAATGTGGACTCCACACCCACAGCTGAAACATCAACAGGGAATGGGTCCCAAGCACAGAAAGCTCTCCTAGATGAGCTCAAAAGGAACTTTGAAAACCAAGTGAGAGAGACAGAAGACAAAATGAATAAGTCTCTTAAAATCATAATTGCAGAATTAGAAAAACATTATGCTGAAGAAAACAGCTCCTTAAAAAGAAAAGTGTATGATATGGAAAAGGAGCTCCAAAAACTAACCAAGGAAAATGATTTGCTAAAGACTATAATCAACCAAATTGAAACAAATAACTCTATAAGGAACCAAGAATTAGTCAAACAGAACAACAAGAATGAAAAAGAAAAAGAGGTAAAATATCTCAATGGAAAAATAACTGACCTGGAAAACAGATCCAGGAGAGATAATCTGAGAATCATAGGCCTACCAGAAAATCATGATGAAAAAATGAGCCTGGATGACATTCTCCAAGGGCTCATTATGGAAAATGGCCCTGAGATACTAGAACCTGAGGGTAAAATAGAAATCAAGAGAATCCACCGGACACCTCCTGAAAGAGATCCCAAACTGAAAAGTCCTCAAAATGTTGTGGCCAAACTCAAGAACTACCAGGTAAACGAGAAAATACTTCAAGTGGCCAGAAAGAAACAATTCAAATATTGAGGAACCACAGTGAGGATCACACAGGATTTGGCAGCAAATACACTGAAAGATCGGAGGCAGTGGAATACAATTTTCCAGAAGGCAAAAGAGCTCAGGATACAACCAAGGATCACCTACCCAGCAAGACTGAGCATATTCTTCCAAGCAAAGAGATGGTCATTCAATGATATAACAGATTTGCAGACGTTCCTGATGAAAAAGCCAGAGCTTAATGGAAAATTCAATCTCCAATTATGAGATGCAAGAATGACATAGAAAGGTAAACAAGAAAAACACACACACACACACCCTGTTATTTAATAAGAGCAAACTGTTTATAGTCAAGTAGAGGGTATGAGTATAAAATACACAAAATGACGATAAAAAAATCTTATTAAGGGCTAAAAAGGGATTGTAATGGAAGAAGAGGAATAAATGAAGTGGAAAAGGGTAAATTATGCCACACAAAGAAGCATAAAAACAATATAGCAGAGGAAAAGAAGGGAGGGAGATGAGTATTATATGAGCTTTTCCCTCATTGGTTCTAGTGCAAGGAGGGAATATCAACCAGTTAATCATAGGACTCTATGGAGAAGAGACACAAAACATATCATATTAGAGGGAAAGAGGTGAGAGTGAGAAGTTTTGCATGAGATTTGTTCCTGTCACTCTTGGTGTGAAGAAGAAATAACATAGTTCATTAAGTTTAAAAATATCCTACAGGCAGTAGGAGGGGGAAAGGGCTACAAAAGGGGGGTTTTAGTAGTGAGGGAAGAAGTAAGGGGGAAGAGGAGGAAAAGGGAGGGGGGCTTATAAGGGAATACTGAGGAAAGTGGTGGTCAAAAGGAACACTATTAAGGAGGGGAAGGGAGAAGGGGAGAAAAAAATATGAGCATTAACAGGGGAGGGAATAGGATGGAGGGAAAGAAACAGATAATAACCATAACTGTAAATGGGAATGGAATGAACTCTCCCATAAAACGGTGGTGGATAGCAGAATGGATTAAAAATCATAATCCTACAATATGCTGTTTACAAGAAACACATCTGAAGCAGAGGGATACACACAAGGTAAAGGTAAAAGGCTGGAGTAAAATATGTCATGCCTCAGCTAAAGTAAAAAAAGCAGGGGTAGCAATCCTTATCTCAGATGAAGCAAAAGCAAAAGTTGATCTAATTAAAAGAGATAAGGAAGGAAACTATGTCCTTCTAAAAGGCATCATTGAGACTGAACCAATATCATTACTTAACAAATATGCACCAAGTGGTATAGTATCCAAATTCCTAGAGGAGAAGATAAAGGAATTAGAGGAAGAATAGATAGCAAAACTATACAAGTGGGATAACTTAATCTCCTCCTCTCTGAACTTGATAAATTTAACCTCAAAATAAACAAGAAAGAAGTTAAGGAGGTGAACAGAATTTCAGAGAGGGTAAGTATGACAGATGTCTGGAGAAAACTGAATGGGAATAAAAAGGAATATACTTTCTTCTCAGCAGGTCATGGCACATACTCAAAAATCGACCATGTTCTAGGGCATAAAAATATCACAATACTGTGGAGTAAGGCAAAAATATTAAATACATCCTTCTCAGATCATGATGCAATAAAAATTATATGCAATAAAGGGACATGGAAAGACAGACTAAAAACTAATTGGAAATTAAACAATTTAATCCTAAAGAATTAGTGGGTGAAAAAATGAATTATAGAAACAATTAGTAATTTCATTCAAGAGAATGATAATAATGAGACAACATAGCAGAATTTGTGGGATGCATTAAAGGCAGTTCTTAGGGGAAGTTTTATATCCCTGAGTGCATACATGATTAAATTAGAGAAAAGGGAGGTCAACAAATTGGGCATGCAATTGAAAAACCTAGAAAAAGAACAAACTCAAAATCCCCAATTAAATACTAAATTAAAAATATTGAAAACCAAAGAAGAGATTAAGAAAATTGAAATTAAGAAAACTATTGAATTAATAAATAAAACTAAGAGCTGGTTTTATGAAAAAACAATAAAATTGATAGACCCTTAGTTAATATGATAAAAAGAAAGAAAGAAGAAAACCAAATTATGAGTATCAAAAATGAAAAGGGTGAATCTACCTCCAATGTAGAGGAAATCAAAACAATATTTAGGAATTATTTTTCCCAATTGTATTCACATGAATTTGACAATCTTAGGGAAATAAATGAATATTTACAAAAATACAAGTTGCCCAGATTAACTGAAGAGGAATTAAATTACTTAAATAACCCCATCTCAGAAAAAGAAATTGAACAAGCCATCAGTCAGCTCCCTAGGAAAAATCTCCAGGGCCAGATGGATATACTAGTGAATTCTATCAAACATTTAAAGAACAATTGATTCCAATACTCTACAAATGATTTGGGAAAATTAGTGAGGAAGGAGTCCTACAAAATTCTTTTTTGACCCAAATATGGTACTGATACCTAAATCAGGAAGAGATAAAACAGAGAAAGAAAATTATGGACCAATCTCCCTCATGAATATAGATGAAAAAATTTTAAATAAAATATTAGCAAAAAGACCACAGCAATTTATCTCAAGAATAATACACTTCGATGAGGTAGGATTTATTCCAGGAATGCAAGGATGGTTTAATATTAGGAAAACTATCACTATAATTGATCATATTAACAATAAAACTAGCAGAAACCACATGATTATCTCAATAGATGCAGAAAAAGCTTTTGACAAAATACAACATCCATTCCTACTGGTATTAAAAACACTAGAAAGTATAGGAATAAATGGAGCCTTCCTTAAAATAATAGGTAGCATCTATTTAAAACCATCAGCAAATATTATATGTAATGGGGATAAGCTAGAAGCATTTCCAATAAGATCAGGGGTGAAACAAGGGTGTCCACTATCACCCCTCTTATTCAATCTGGCACTAGAAATGTTAGTAGTAGTGTATCAGCAATGCCATATTCACAATGCCTATAGAGATTACAAATATGCTGATATAATTATCCACTAGAAAATACGTCATGTTTGCCATATGAGGAAATAAACTAGAAAATTTATTAAGATACCAAAAGACTGAGTCCCAAAACCAGAAAGTGAAAGCCATCAGAGTAGTTATGACATTGGCACAGGTAGATAAAGTAGAAAGCACCCACATTTTCAAGCCTTTAAAACAGAACAGGCTACCTCAGGCAAAGGTCCTCCTCTCCCCACGCACAGCAACCACCCAGCGTCCTGGAAGCGCACTCCCAGCAGCTCCGGCCCCTGGCAGTCCTCAGCAGGAGTCCTTAGCAGAAAGTCCTTAGCAGTTCTAACTCAAAAAGGGCTTCGCGCTGCCACTGCCTCTGCTGCTGCCGCCGTCACCACCACCTCCAGCCACCGAAAGAATGCTAGCTTGGCTTCCGCTTCCTCTTGCTCCGCCCCTTCCTGCTACGTCAGCAAGTCCAACGGGGCATGGAAGATCTTTAAATCCCATAACCCTTACA
>NW_027187419.1:77325179-77470270 GCF_028583685.1 Petaurus breviceps papuanus
CAAGTCCAACGGGGCATGGAAGATCTTTAAATCCCATAACCCTTACAAGTAGCAATTAGAGAAGAAAAAGAAATCAAAGGAATCAAATTAGGCAAAGAAGAGATCAAGCTATCACTCTTTGTAGATGATATGATTTTATACTTAGAAAATCCTAGAGAATCAAGTAAGACAATAAATAAATTTGTCAGAGTTGCAGGATATAAAATAAATCCACATAAATCCTAGGCATTCCTATATATTTCCAATGAAATTCAACAGCAAGAAATAGAGAGAGAAATCCCATTTAATATTACCGTAGACATTATAAAATATTTGGGAATTTACCTGCCAAAACAAACCCAGTACCTATATGATCACAACTACAAAAAACTCTGCACACCAATTAGGTCAGATCTAACTAATTGGAAAAATATCAATTGCTCATGCCTGGGTTGAGCTAATATAATAAAAATGACAATTTTACCTAAATTAAATTATATATTTAGTGTCATGCCAATCAATTTACCAAAAAACTACTATACCATATTTCAATCTTTATAATAAAAGAGCAGTCATCAAAACTGCTTGGTACTGGCTGAGGAATAGAATAGTGGATCGATGGAATAGATTAGGCACACGAGATTCAGCAGTCAATGACTTTAGTAGTCTATTGTTTGATAAACCCAAAGACCCCAGTTTTGGGAATAAGAATTCACTATTTGACAAAAACTGCTGGGAAAGCTGGAATATAGTATGGCAGAAACTGGGCATAGATCATTACCTAACACCATATACCAAAATCAAGTCTAAATGGGTGCATGATCTAGCTATAAAGGTTGATACTGTAAGCAGTCTCAGAAAACAAGGTATAGTTTACCTGTCAGATTTGTGGAGAGGGGAAGACTTTATGACTAAACAAGAATTAGAAAGCATTATAAAATGCAAAATGGATAATTTTGATTGCATTAAATTAAAAAGCTTCTGTACAAACGAATCCAATGTAATCAAGATTAAGAGGGAGGTAGGAAATTTGGGAAGAATTTTTACAACCTATGTCTCTGACAAAGGACTCATTTCTAAAATATACAGAGAATTGCACCAAATCTATAAGAATACAAGTCATTCCCAATTGATAAATGGTCAAAGGATATGAACAGACAGTTTTCAGAGAAAGAAATTAAAGATATCTATAAGCACATGAAGAAATGCTCTAAATCACTATTGATTACAGAAATGCAAATCAAAACAACCACATCTCACCAGTCAGATTGGCTAAGGCAATAAAACAGGAAAATGACAAATGCTGGAGAGGATGTGGACAAATTTGAACACTAATGCATTGCTGGTGGAGTTGTGAACTGATCCAACCATTCTGGAAAGCAATCTGGAATTATGCCCAAAGGGTTATAAATAATTTCATACCCTTTGATCCAGCAATACCACTTCTAGGGTTATATGCCAAAGAGATCATAGAAGTGGGAAAAAGACCCATATGTACAAAAAATTTATAGCAGCTCTTTTTGTGGTAGCAAAGAATTAGAAATTAAGGGGGCACCCATCAATTGGGGAATGGCTGAACAAGTTGTGGTATATGCATGTTATGGAATACTATTGTGCAATAAGAAATGAGGAGCAGATGGACTTCATATTTATTTGGAGAGGCTTATACAAACTGATGTTGAGTGAGAAGAGTAGAGCCAGGAGAAATTTGTACACAATTACAGACACAATGTATGGGTGAAGACCAACTTTGATAAACTGGACTCTTCTCAGCAATCCAGAGACATATGTCAAACCCAAAAGACGCATGATGGAAAGAAATATTTACATCCAGAGAAGGAACTGTGATTGAACCCAGATTGAAGCAAACTACCTGCCCTTTTTCGTCTTCTTGTTTAGTTTTGTTTCCTCTTTCCCATTCTTCATTCTATCTGTCACAATCCTTATTTATAACCTGACTAATGCCTAATGTGAAAGTATTTGCAGACACTATACCTGATTGCATGCCACTATGGGGGGAGGGGGTGAGGGAGAGAAAAATTTGAAACTCAAGGAGTTGTGGTAATGAATCTTGTAAACTAAAAGTAAACAAATTAATAAAAAAATATTTAATAAACAAAACAAAACAAAAACACACACACAGCCTGTAGAGTCTCTCATCTGGGCTTTTCCAAGCACAGGTAGACCATTTTAAAATGTAACTGAAAATTATTTTAAAAAAATAAGTAAAATACAGTAAGACATAGATAATGTTAATGTGTGGTTTTCTAAGTCTGTATGCATGCAGCCTGTAGGAATCCTTATTATGGTTTGGTGACCTTCCTTTCTTTTTGAGTTGACACCACTGGATGTCACTGGACTTGAGGAAGAATCCCCTCCACAGAAACTTAAACACATGGTCCTTGAGCCTGTACTTAACAACTTATAGTTACTGTGAACCCAGTACTTCTGAGGCAGCACTTACCACTTTTACACAGCTCTAATTTTTATGAAATTTTTCCTTATACTGAGCAAAATTTTCCTACCTAAGACTTTCTTATATTGCATTAATTCATGTCCCCAAAAGTGGTTATCTAGTCTTATCAATTATTATGATATCTTGTATGACATCATAAAAGGAACCTAAGAGATCATCTAATTCAAGGACTTCATTTTACAAAGGAGGGAACTGAGGTCCAAAAAAGGGAAGATACTTTCCTAGTTTATAAAGGTAAATGAATTTTCTGATAACATCCCTGACTGGAGGCTATTTAGTTTATTAAAATTATCTCAAGCAAAAGGAGGTGGAAAAGTTGTGTTTTCCTAGGTGTTAGATTTTTTTAACAGGAAAAATAATAAATATTTCTGCAGTTTCAAAGATATTTATAACTTGTTAGAAGTGGAAACAATCTTAGAATATAAATCATGGAATGTTAGAGCTCTTAAAGATCTTAGGATATTGAACATAGGCTGTCCAAACCTGTATTTGCAATTTTAAGGGAACCTGGCATTAAGAACATTGAATTTCAGAGCTGGAAGAAACTTTAGATAATAGATCTTTGTTCTTTTAGCCTTTATGTGATGCAGGAATTTCTGCTACATTTTCCCCGATAAGCAGTCATCCCATGTCTACTAAACATTGTAGTAGAACAATGGTTATTATTATTAATAAAAATAATAGGTCCTATTTTTATAACACTTTGTTGTTGATCAAGTGCTCTCTCCACAACAATCCTGAGAGGAAATTAAGGCAAATATCACTGTCCCCACTTTATAGATTTGTTAACAGATCCGAAGAAGTCCAAAGATTTGTTTGTAGTTACACAGCTAAGAAATAAGAGTTAAGATTCAAACTCTCATTCTCCTTTCGTTAAGCCATACTTCCCTATAAGGTCCTTTGTTTCTTTGAGCTAAAATATACTTCTCTATCACTGCCACTTTCTCCAGGAATAAATGTTTCTGATTAAGCATATTTCAGCAATAATTTTCTAAATTTCTAAGTCTTTTGTTGTCATTTGTTTCCTTAAACCCATAACACTATCCTTCAGACTTCCTAGTTCTCTTATGTGTGTGACAAGACTACCCTTGCCCAAAATAAAATAAGCAGAGATATCTCCAAGTAGAAACAGGAATTATTTATTTAATTATTTCTTCTTGCAAGAAGGGTGGTCTGGCTACCAGAAGGGCAGTTTTGCTACTACTACTTAGAATTTCAAATACAGGTTTGGATAGCCTATGTTCAATATTCTAAGGTCTCTAAGAGCTCTCACATTCCATGGTTTGTATTCTAAGATTGTTTCCACTTCCAACAATTTATAAATATCTTTTAAACCGCAGAGATATTTATTTGCCTCTATTAGGAGAGGCAAAATACAAAATGCAAAACTTGGTTATATACCCAAAAGACCACCCCTTTTCTCCCCTCCTTGTTCTGTCCTGTTCCCATTAATTAGGAACTGAGGTGCACAATCTTAACTACAAATATCTGCTGGTGTTTGCAGGTAAAATGTCAGTAACATCAAAAAGCAGAAGGTACATGTCTAGTGGATGTGAAAACAGACAAAATACATTATCAGTATCAACTTAGATATGAAAGCAGAAGATAAATGTTCTAACAATATCAATATAGATATGAAAACAGACAATATTTTATGAATCATGGGGATTTTAGGACATGGTGACCTGCCCAGAGTTCCACAACAGGATTTCCAATTTTATATTTGTATAGGTCAGATGGTGGTCAGTGGAAACAAGTCTGGGACATTTGGGTCTGTGGTTAAATTTACAAGGGTCTGTGCTTTCCCCTCCTATGCATTAGCTAAGCTTAGCAAAACTTCAGCTTATGACCAGGGAAATAAGGCAAGGCCCCCAGATACCAGCTCAGTTTGCTTAGTCTTTGGTACTTTATTACAATTCTGTTCAGATTTCTGTAATGTTACCTGAGAAGTTTTCACTTTTATTCCATTCATCTAAGAAGAGGTCTTTGTAAACTGCAACCTCGAGATTCCTTTAGCTAACTGAATCAAATTCACCATTTTTCTACCTCTTTCTGTGATTGGCTCAACTGAGATCTGCTTTCTCCTTCCTTAATCTGCCTCTTAAGACAAAAGCCTAGCAGGGCTAAAGCTGAGCAAGATCTTCGAATCCTGGAGAGGACCTAACTGATGTATATGTATGGGTTTTTAGGAACACCCTGAGGCTGACAGCCTGGGGAACTGTAGAGTCAATGAAATGTGTGTGTGTGTGTGTGTGTGTGTGTGTGTGTGTGTGTGTGTGCGCGCGCGCGCGCTATTGCCCTACAGTTAGGGCTCTAAGTTCCTAGCATGAATTTAATCAGCTATGCTTCCCATTGTGATGGACTCACCTTAAGTGTTCTGTAAATAGCATCGAAATATTTGCCAAGATCTTGTATGTCATAGACAGAATGGAAACTTGTACCTGGAACCTGAAGTTATGTGATTCTTATTTAAACATAAAGATCATTTTATCCTTTAAAAGCAGAGAGAAGCAGATGGATAAAAGACCTTTCAATGAAATATGCTCTGATGAAGCACAAGAAAAAGTGATGAGTAGTTAGAAGCTATTTCGCTAGCCAAGACTCTCAATCATAGTTTAACTATTCTCTTAAGAACTGAAGCGCAGGCCCAATCCATTACCTGATTATGAAATGTACCACTGGGTAGGAGGCAAATTTGATTACAGGTGCCCCTAACCACACTACTTCAGGTTATTGGAACATATACTTGTTTTATTAGTTCAGCTTATAAACTCAGTAAGAAAAACTACAATTTATTTGCACCTTTCAAAAGCATTGCAAAACAGAGTCAATTCCAAGTCACAGTGTCAATTCCATTCTGTGTTATGAACAAAGTCTAAGAACATCTATATATAATCATCACCAAATAAGCTCGTTAAGAGTGAACACTACTTTTTAAAATTTTGTTTTGTCTTTTTATCCCCAGTGCCTTGTATATAGTAGGTGCTTAATACGCTTATTGAATATTAAAGAAATGAATAAATACATTATTGAATCCAATTTCTAACTGGTTTTTGTATTCATCTTAGTGATGAAGGAAATTAGTCATTCAGAAGGTTAGTTAAGGTTTCTATGATCAGTTAAGTATGAGGTCATGGAAAATGTGTGCCATGTAAAATAAATAGAAATGTGACAGGAGAAGGAAGAGTGGTGTGTGGCTTGAGGGAATAAAGCAATGTCCAAGTTAGCAGAAAGAAATAGCCATCCAAGTAGAATCAATAGCCACAGGAGCATCTCCGTTTTCACTTCTCCTTAATCATAGACTAGTTTTCAGTATGATACCTTATTTGCACATCCTTGGTACATATAAAGACATATAATAAGTCCCTAGGTTCTGGGAATTTATTATTTTAAAAAAGGCAACATCATGGTGGTTATTAATAGGGGAAGACTATAATAATACTACATGGTTAATACCAAGTTTCTGACTTGTGCATCAATTAATTAGTTTGCCTTTCACTTTCCTACTTGTCTCAAGGGGAAGGAAAACATTACAAAGCTAATATTAAAATTTATCAAGTTCTCCAAAAGGCAAGTAGATTGTGGTATTGAAAGCATAGTATTTTGAAATCAAGTTTCTCCTTTCAGTTTGTTTCCAATTATTGTTTTGGACTTAATGGGAAAATACTTTGCTATAAATGCTATTAGGATATTGCTTGTATAAAAAATGTACATTGAGAATTTATGCCACATAATTAAAATATTTGGATTGCATAACTTGTGATGCAGGCCTAAAGTTTTGAAACTAATTTAAATGATATTTAATTAGAAGCATGTGACCTTAAACAGATACATTTATATGCAGTTTAAAAGTAGAATGAGATAAACAAATGTTGCTTTGTGTGAAGAAACTGTATATCAAGCAAAATATGGAAGCTGACCCTCTTTTTTGCTATTTTAAATATGAATCTATCTATTGAAATTATCTTAAGTGAGTAAAAGTGAAATTGCAACAATTCAAGTTAAACAACAACAAAAATTTTAACTTGTGATATATAGATAGATGAGTAAGACTGAGTTAGTCAGATTATTGTCTTAACTCCCTAATTCAGGGACTTGGGGTTAGAGGAACTCTAAGTGTACATCTTGTCCAATCTGTATCTGAAGAAAAATCCTCTTACTACACAGCCTGCATTAGGTGTTTGGATGAATACCTCCAGCAAAGGGAATCTGCCACTTCTTGAGGCAGCCAATTCTGCTTTGGACTATCTGTAATTATTTGGGAGATTTTCTTTATGTTGAGCCTAAATCTGCATTTTAGCAACATCCATCTATTATTTTTGTTTCTGAGATCTGGAGCCAAGCAGCAAAGTAAGTACTCTCAAGGAACTTACAATCTACTAGGGGAAATGACATGCAAACAACTATGTACAAATAAGCTACTTACAGGATAAATTGGGAATAACCAGCAGAAGGAAGTTACCAGCATTAAGGGGAAAATGAGAAAAAATCTCTTGCAGAAGCTGGTACTTGAAGGAAGCGTGAGAATCAAAGGGGCAACAACTCAAGAGGGAAAGAATTCTAGTCATGGGTCCATGAAAATGCCTGGAATTGGAGGATAGAGTTTATTTCAGGAAAGAATTTATGCCATTCTTGACAAATTTACCTTCTGAATTATTTCTGAATTAGAGTAATGCTAAAATTACATCCTCAGGATGCTTTGACTAATATTAGATATATTCCCAAACTGCATAAGGAAATAGAAAGACATCCATCTTAAAGGTATTTTTTTTCCCTACAGTATAATCCCCAATCTGGCCACCTTCTAGAAAAAGCAAGATCAGTGTTCCTGTATTACAAGTTTCCTTGGTAGGAGGTGGGGGGAATTGTAAAGTGTAGATTTGTAAATTTAAGAGGGAGTCAGGGTATAAAAGGTTTTGAATACCAAATAGAGGACTTTATATTTGATACTAGAGGTTGTAGGAAGCAACTGGAGTTTATTGAATAGGAGGTTGACATGATCAGATCTGTGCTTTAGGAAGATCAGTTTTATAGCTAAGTGGAGCATAGTTTGTAGAGCGATGAGAGAGATGAAGTAGGGAGCCCAACCAAAATGCTGTTGTAACAGTATAGATATGAAGTGATAAAGGCTGGCATCAAGGTAATGGCAGTGTCAAAGGAGAGAATGTTACCCAGGTAGAAACAATAGGACTTGGCAACGAATTGAATATGAGAGGTGAGAGAAAGAAGAGTTGAGTGTGACATTTAGGTGGGAAGCCTGGGCAACTGAGAGTATGGTGGTACCCCATGCAATACTGCAAAAAGTTAGGAAGAGACAAGAGCTTGAGGAGAAAGATAATGAGTTCAGTTTTGGATATGTATATGTCTATGAGACAGCTAAGTCTATATTTCCAATAGTTAGAGATTGGAGAATTCTGGTACTACATTTATTTTCAATCACAGTTTAATGCTATTTAATGACAGATTTTTTAGTTCAAATGGGCTAAGATGGAGTTGACTATAATAGAAATCTGTTCCCTTTCCTGGCCATAACTTTACTTCTAAAGTAAATAAAATAGTTTCTGTGGGGTAAAGAGTCTAAAGTTTTTTTAATTTTCCCTACCTATATCCATCTCTTGTCAGTATCATTAATAAGCAACTATTCTTGGAAACAGACAGATTAAAAAGTTAAGAACAATGCATGATATCAATTTTTTAAATCTAGATAGGGATTGACATACATAGGGAATGTGATGGCCAAAAGCCATCATATATATATGGTTTACAGAAATCAATCCACTCTCATACTCAAGTCTTCTGTAACATAACATACATTTGTGGGAGATGACAGCTTAGTGTTCCTTGTTTGGAGCCAAATGCTCACAATATTATTGCCTTTCAGGACAGTCATTACAGCTATATACCTGCAGCAGAATTATAGGATCAAATCTATTCTTCCTATTTATGTCTCCACAGCAGACCCATGAGATTGGTAGCAGATGGACCAGTGCAGAAGAACTGAGTATTATATTATTTGGTAAAAGGAAAGATATTGCACAGTTAACTCTTAAGAGTGGAATGTGTATAACAGCTATGCCCTGGGAATTTTCCCTTTGGTTTGTAATCCTTATTTGAATATTTTTAATGGAAATTGGCCAGATTGGGGATTATCCTGCAAGGAAAAAGTGCTTTTAAGATGGATGTCTTTCTATTTCCTAATGCATTTGGGAGGTATATCTAATATTAGCCAAAGCATCCTGAGGATATCATTTTAGCATTGCTGTAATTCAGAAGGTAAATTTGCAAAGAATGGCATAAATTGTATAATGCATACTAAAATTAAATATAAATGATTTTTAAATTACTCAGTGATTTGGGATAATACATCATAGTTCTTTTTTATTGGTTTGTATAACTAAGAATTATAGGAAGGGAGAAATAAACCTAGATCTAATAGCGGTTTCAGAGGGTGTCTAGTACAAACTCCTGATTGCCTGGATGAGGAACTAAGGCCCAGACAGGTTGGCTATGGGAGGTTTGAGGAATGAAAAAGAAAAGTTTATTATTATTATTATTATTTTATTTAGAAAAGTTGTTGTGATTGGGATAATTAGTCAATAATGGAGGCAAAAAAGTTTGCCTTCTTACAGAGATTCCATTCTCCAATGTAATCACATAGCATAATTGTTTTTTGAATGGGGTGATTCATTCAATATATTTTATACTTTTCTTCAACTTCATTCAGTAATACTGGAGTTAGAGTAAAAGTATGGCCTGAGGCTTGGCAGAGCAAGATAGGTTACAGGATAAAGGGGGAAAGGGACTTAAGAGAAGATGATGTAGAGTTAAACCGGTTCACCAAAGACCCACAGTGATTATGGAAGCTGAATGTAATCAGTGTAAGAATGATGGCCTGAGGAAGAACTATGAGAAAGAAGGAAAAGAGGCCATATTAGGGGTGAATGAGAGAGAGAGACTGACAGACAGAGAGAAAGAGACAGAGAGATAGACAGAAAGAGAGACAGAGAGATGGTTTGAGGTAGAATGATTTTCAACATACTGATTGGATAGGGAAATTTCAGACTTCATGAACATGGAATTGGTGCTTTTAGGGGTGATAGCAAGATAAAGGCTTTGACCATCCCTATGCGCAGCTCAGGTGGGATGGGAAAGGTAATTCATAGAAAATGGGAAGTTGAAGAAACAGGAGGTAAGAATGTTTTAGAAAGTTTTAAGGAATATGTATGCTGAAGTCCCCTAGTTTGAGGGTAGGAGTTAAAGAAGAGGGAAAGATTTTGAGCCAGGCACTATGTTTATTGAGAAAAGAAGGGCAGTGTCTTGACGGTTGGTAGACAGCTAGAATTTTGATTGGGTGATAGATGTGAATTGGTGAAACTTAAAGGAGAAATTATTAAGTGATGGTGGTGGAATGTCATCTAAGAATTGGTGGTGAGCAGTAAGAAGTATTATAATTTCCCCAGTTAACCAGTGAGTTGAAGAAAATGAGTGAAATAGCAACCAGTGTTGGAAAGGGTGGTCAGGTAGGCTGTGCCATCAGGTGGGAACCAGGTTCCAGAAAAAAAATGGGAAAGGAAAAGATTTAAGATGAAAGCAAGTTTGTTACCCATTTCAGGCATTCTAGAGAATGCAATGGAAGGTGTGGGTGACTTTAAGGTGGAACACAGGTAGATTTGGGTCAAGGGGTATGGGAATAAAGGAGTAGGTAGTGCGATATGGAGAACAGAGTTTGAGTAATGACAGCTGGAATCGTTGGAATAAGAAGGATGTGACAGAGAGGGAGTTTGTTAATCATAGCCAAATGAGTTCAGGTGGATTATTAACTCAGCCTTGGATATACTCAGCACCTTCCCAGCTCCTTCTACCTCCTCTACTCTCTTATTAGAGGGCTGAAGAGTAGATCATTAAACTTCCTCCAGGGCAGAAGAGATCTCTGCCTTTGCAACTCACTCCACTTTCCACCTGCATCCATGCTTGGTCTGAACTCCATGGAACAAGACACCTGCCCTCTCATGCCAGGTACATTTGATATCCTCACCTCCCTTTCCAGCTTCCTTTTGTATATTATCTTCCCCCATTACATTGTAAGCTTCTTGAGGGAAGGTACTGTTTTCTTTTTCTTATTTGTATTGTCAGCACTTAGTAAAGTGCCTGGAACATTGTAGGTGCTTAATAAATATTTGTTGAGTTGAACTGAATTGAATTCACCTCAGGTTATAGGTAGCTCAGGAAAAAGGACTGGGGGTGATGGTAAGCTGATGCAATGATTTTTCTCCTATCCCCATGGGAAAGCCAGGCTAGGTCAGAAGAGAAGTAGGAGGAGCAGGAAAGAATGTTACCTCTTCCTGACTGGCCTTAGAGCCAAGGAGTCATGGCTTCAAGTTCTAGTATATTTGTATATTACTTCCTCCTCTTATGAAAATTAGGGCCACATTTGCCTGTTAGCTTTCTGGTGTCTGTTCTTCCATTCTTCAAAATTCCTCAAAAATACTGACCTTGGCTTAGCAATCAAACCTCCATATTCTCTCAGTAGTCTTCGGTGTTATTCTTGAGGTCTGGTGATTTGAACTCCCGGAGGGTTGCTAAGTGTTCTTTTACCATCTTCACAGCTAATCTTTAGTTTCTAGTCTTTGTCAACTATTTTCACTTTAAACTTTCCAAATCAAGCATCACATTAATCAGTTGTGAAAACAGATACAAAATAAGAACACAGTTGTTACACCGTTATCATATTTATTGTATTGGTTGATCATTATCCATTATTATTGTACCATCTTTCTCAAGCAATGAATCCATCCATTCAAGTCTTCTTTATTTTCTAGCATAATTCCTCTATTTTTTTTTTTTTAGCAAAGTGAGGCCTTCAGAACCTGTCTAAATAGTTGATGTTCCTCATTGCTGCTATACCCTGCCTCTGCCCTCTTGGTGATGTGCTTTTAGAACTCAGTATGTCCAAAGAAAAACTTATTACCTTATTCCCCTAAATCGCCCTTGTAAACTTCCCTATGTCTTTCAAAGATATTGATATCCTTCTAGTCACCCAGATTCTTAACCTTGGAGTCATCCTCAAAACCTTTACTCTCACTTGCCCCATCCAATCAGTTGCCAAGTCTTACCTATTCTGTTTCATATCTTTTATCTGTTCTTCTTTCTCTACTTACACATCTACCACCTTAATTCAGATTATAACCTCTGACAAATTTCTGATTCATTTCTGAAGTCCTCAATTCATCCTCCCCATAGCTGCCAGAGTTATTTTTCTAAAGTATATGTCTAAATAGGTTATTCCTCTATTCAATAAGCTCCCCATTTCCTCTAGGATCAAATACAAATTTAAACCCATCCACAATGTAGCTCTAATCTAAATTTTTAAGTCATATTATTTCTTTATTAATCTTTATGTATGGAGACCAAACTAGATTTCTAACTGTTCTTTACATATGATAATCTATTCTTCTCTTTGTGCCTTTTTATATTTTATGCTATACAATATATACTATATTAATATGTAATTTTATATTGCATTTTATATTGTATATAATTTAAAATAATTATAATTAAACATTTAATTATGTATAATCTGTATTTATTACAATAAGTGGCACTGAACTGGTACTTAAATGTCTGTGGATTGATTAATTGCTAGAACTCATCTAATTCTTCTTCCTAGACAGTTCATAATACACACCCACCACAAAGTCTTCTGGCTTTAAAAGATATTTGGGGGAGGGGCTAGTGGAAGGTACATGGACAGAGAACTGGGCCTGGAATTAGGAATACCTGAGCTCAAATATGGCCTCAGACACTTAACAGCAGTGTCACCCTGGGAAGGTCACAACTTTTGCTTACCTTAGTTTCCTCATATTTAAAAGAGGGCCAATAATAGCACCTCTCTCCAAGGGCTGCTGGGAAGATCATTTGAAATAATAATTGTAAAGTACTAGCACAAGTGCCTGGCAAATAGTAAGCAATATATAAATTATTAACTCAACTTGTCCTGGGCCTCAGTCTTCCTGACACTATTCTTAGAGGATTGTGCTGCTACCATCCTCAACTACCTACCTTTGTTTCCATTTTCCATGCATATATTTTGAAAATCTAGATTGGTTGATGAATTCCTGTGCATTAATATTATTTTCTTCAGATATCCTTTTTTATTCTCCTTTGGAATCATTTGTGTTTGCTGCATTAGAATTTTATTCTTTAGAGTATCTTATTCCTCTTGATCCAGCTTCTCTGGCTTTAGACAGGAATTTAGGCCATGAAATTTCCATTTGCCTTTTGTCTAAACTTTTAGAAATCTATTCTTCTAAAGTTTAGGCTAATGTGCCATATCATGCACGACACACTCCTCCTTATCTTATCATAAATTCTAATATGTCACGATCAGTTCTTCCCTCCAGTAACTGTTACTTTTGAAAAGAAGTCTTTGTTCATAAAAATCTAGTTTACAAGTGTTGTTGCTTCCTCCACTTCCTAAAAGATGAAATTATCAGTAAAGCAAATCATGAATTCCACAGTTCCTCTGATGTCAGCAAAGATAGCTCTCCAGCAGATGTCTAGGTACTTAAATTCCATTATCACTATTGTAACCTGCCTTCCTGTCAGCTTTGCATTTTGTTTTAGAATTCATTCAATTTCTTCCACTTCTAGGGCAGCTTTAATATGCTCCCACAATAATCTCTTCCATTTCTCCATCCATTGAGTCCATTTTCTCCTCAGAATTTCTGCAAAGGGGTATGTCGTCTTGATAAATAATGGCGCTACATAGTCCATTTTATTTTATCCGTTCATTTTAAATAAAATAAGACCTTTCTTTGCCATTTTCCAGTCATGATTCATATTTCTTCAAGTATCAGTTATACATATGATGTTATATTTATCTCCATGCATTAAGATCTCTACTTTAACTTATTTGTAACATGCCTATATCTATAATGTGCTTTGTTTATAGACATCCAAAGCCATTACCATATTAAGCGTCATGGAACATATCTCTTATGAATAACTAAACATCCTCACTGCTATTCTGTTTATTATGTCATATCTGTGCTGTATCTGATTTTAGTAATATAGTTTTCTCCATCTTCCCTTCCCCCCACCCCCCACCATTTTCAGTTTAAAATCCTCATTCTAAAATTTGCAATTATCCAAGTGTTTTGGAATAAGCCTAGTTCAGTTCAAGTTCAGAATTGGAAAGCAATAAAATACCCATGTACCATTCAATTCAATTAAAAATTTTTTTTTTGCTTTAAGATTAAAACAATAAGATTGACTAAAAATGAGTACTAGTCACCTCTGCTTCTGCATTGTCAGGGTAGCAATACTGTGTCACAAAGATGTCCCATAGGGCAGTGGTCAAACTTCAAGAAAATCAAAGTCTTATAAGCTGGGCTCTTTAAGACTCAGGTGAGAAGGTTATCATTCCAATAGAACAAGCTTTAGTCCCTGGGACCAGCTGAAACTCAAGAATGCCCTTTCTCTTTTAAAGAGAAACCAATGTAAAACAGATCTTGCTTTCATGGTATAGTAGAAAGGGCACTAGACTTGCCTTAATCATTTATTAGCTTTGTGGTCCCTGGCATTATAGTTAGCCTTTTTAATATGTGTTTCCTCAACTGGAAAATGAGGGGGCTAGACTCAAAAGCCTCTAGCTTCCAGTTCTAATGTATAATCATATAATTCCTATTGCAATCCTTGTCTTTCTTGTTTCTTAAGTCTGATCCAGAAATCCCCAAACCTGTTCTTTTATGCTATAGTTTTTCTAACAATTTTTTTCAGATGAAAATTCATTTTCTCTCCCTTTCTTCTCTCCTATTGAGAAAGCAAGAGAGCAAAATTTCCCTTACAAATGCATCTAATCATGTTAAACTCAAATAGAAAGAGATTCCTGTGGGCTGCATCTATTAACTTGGAAAACCAAAAGTTAACATTCTCTACATTTTATTATATTTTTACATATTTGTTAAACCTTTCCCAATTACACTTTAATCTGGTTTCTGCAACACTTAGAAGTTTTGTGGGCAGCTTGCTGTCCATCAGCCAAGAGTTTACTGCCTCTGGCAGTCAAGAATAACAAATTCCCACCATGTCAAAAAAAATACGCCTCAGTTTGTGCTCTCTCTGAGTCTATCACCTCTCTATCAGGACATGGGTACCCTGTTCCATCCTGTGTTCTCTGGAATTCTAATTGGATATTGTGTTGATCAAAGCTCCTAAGACTTTCAAAGGTGATTATCTTTACAACATTGTTATTGTATAAATTATTCTCTTGGTTCTGCCCACTGCACTCTGCCTCAGTTCAAACAAGTCTTACCATGTTTCTTTCATATTGTCCCCTTCTTTCTTTTTTACTATAACATTCCATCATGTTAATATATTATACCATGTTTAGATATTCCCTTATTGATGGAAACCCTTTCAGTTTCTATTTGTTTGCCACCTCAAAATAAGGTGCTTTAATTCTTTCATACTCATAGGTCCTTTTCCTCTTTGAATGCTTTAGCGTATAGATCTAGTAGTGGTATCACTAAGTCAGTGTCAAAGTGGTATCACTAGGTCACAGTTTAATAGCTTTTATGGTATAATTCCAAATTGCTTTCCAGAATAGCTAGGCCAATTCACGATGCTACCCACATAAATGTGTCTGTTTTCCATTGCTCTTCCAACATTTTCCTTTGTTAGCTTTGTTAATCTGATGCATGTGAGGTGGTACCTCAGAGTTGTTTTAATAGGCATTTCCCTTATTATTTTTTCTTTAGAGAACTTTTTTTTTCATATGGCCATTGAAAGTTGGAATTCCTTCCTCTGATAACTTCAGTTTTAAATAGCTTCTAACCTCTCATGACCCCCATCCTCTGATAAAATTCCTAGCTTCAATCATCAGCAATAAGGAAAACCCCACTTAAGACCCTGAGATCTTCATTTTTCTTCCCAGAGTATTAGGAACCCTAGAGACCCTCCCTAGGTTCTATTTGGCAGTATCATTTGTCCTCACATAGATCAGCAGAATTGGTTTTCAGGTCCATCAGATCTCTGGAGACACTTCATCATGTCCCAAATACATACCTCAGGAAAACAGTATACCTTTTGATTGTTCATAGCAGTTCAACATTTTGTTGGCTCTTTGACCCTCAGATGGAATATTTATTTATAAGCAAGGCTTATTTATTGCATCTTAAAAGCTTTGTTCAAAAACCTTCAGGGTACAAATATAGTAACGTACTCTAATGTAGTAGTGAAGGAACTCTATATATTCTTTACTAAATGGATTGAATATATACTATGTTATGTCTGACAAATTCATGCCAAAACAAAATCTAGCAGTACAGAATACCATTTCACATTGTTTTCCCATTTGTAAAAAAAAGTGTGTTTTGCACCTGGCCTTAAAAATCAAGAAAATTGGATTTTTGTAAGCAAGGTACTATATATAGATAGAACTTCCATAGAGAGTTTGTGTAGTTTTTTGCTTGGAAGCCTTCTAGGGTTGGATGGGCCCAATTTGCCTTAACACTTTGTCAATATTTCTGCAGGTTTTTTTTTTTTATTTCTTTGCTTATTCAAGGCAATGCAGGAATTGTTAGTGAGGATACAAAATGTAGCTCATTATATGATTTGATTTCTTTGTCTAATGCTTTTTCTCCCTATATTTCATATTCTAGAAGAGTTATTTTTGTCTCATGCTTATTATCTCCAGTAAAGAATAGAACTCTTAGAAGTAATTTTCTAGGATTCATATGATGTGTTTCAGACATAAAAGAAATTCTTAAAAATTCTGATGTGCATTATGATTGATGTCCAGAAATGTGTGTTCCACAAATAGCAAAATATGGTGCTAGTTTATTGTCAAGTAGTAAACTATAATTTTGATTGTTTGATAAAATGTATTGTCCATTTTGAAAATTATTAATTTCCTTTATTCAGGAAGAACTTATTAACAACTCACTATATGTATAACACTTTGCTAAGTTTAAAAGAAGGAAGGTACAAAGTTTAGAAAAATTACAATCCCTGACTTCACAGAGATCAAATCTTGGCAGGGGAAGAAAAACATACATGTAGGTAATTATAATGCAGAATATTATTTTACTAGGGAGAGGCAAAAATAAAGTGATATGTGAGGTCTGGGGGGAAATACCTTTTCCAATCAAGAATATCAAAGAAGTTATTGTGAAGGGTGAATAGGGAGCTATTGAAGATTTGGAGAAGAGTGTGATATATTAAGAGTCATACTTTAGGGGTGGCTAGGAGGAGCAGTGAATAGAGCACTGACCCTGGAATCAGGAGGATCTGAGTTCAAATCTGGCCTTAGACACTTACCACAAAAACTAGCCGTGTGACCTTGGGCAAGTCACTTAATACCAATTGCCCTCTCCCCCCCCAAAAAGAAAGAAAGAAAGAAAGATACTATTTGGGGGTGGCTAGATGGCACAGTGAGTAAAATGCTGGTCCCAGAGTCAAGAGGACCCGAGTTTGGTTCCAGCCTCAGACACTTAACACCCATAGACACACACACACAAAAGCCATGTAATCTTGGGCAAGGTACTTAACCCCAACTGCCCTCCAAAAGACAAAAAAGAAAAAAAAAGAGTTTTACTTTAAGAATATCCATTTGATAACTATGTAAAGGAATAGTCCAAGTAAGCAAAAATTGAAGTGGTCAGGATTGGAGAGGTTGTATGAAGCCTGAGACACTGATACTAACATTATTGGTGGAAATGTAAATTAGTCTCACAATTGTGGGAGGAAAAAATGTGCAATCATGAAGAAAAATGACATGTCTATTCATGTTCTTTTATCTAGTGATCCCAGTGCTGACCCCAAGGCAGTCAAAGATGCTATGGAAAATTCAATATAATCCAAACATTTGGAGTGCTGATTTTGTAGAAACAAAGAACTTCAATCAGAATCCATCCATTGGAGAATGGCTGAAGAAAGTTTGGCATATGAATATAATTGTCTATTGTGCAGTAGGACATGATAAACGTGAGGAATTCAGGAAAAAGGATCAGATTTTATAAGAACTGCTGCAAATTTTTTTAAAAGAACTGAAAGAACAATATGTATGATAATTACATTTATTTAAATGAAACTGAGGTAGCTGAAATTTGAATAATTGTAAAATCTAATTTTAGTTCTGAAATAAGGATAATGGAATGTATTTTACTTCTTTTGGCAGGGAGCCATGGGAACAGAATGTTGTATATTTTGGTAGATGTAGTCACTATTGATTGTTTGAATTCAGCTGTATTTATTTGCCAAAGGGGCAATATTGAGGGGAAATGATTGCAATATAAAAAAGCATCAATACACTTTTTAAGGTTGGTGAAGAAAGAGGTTATAAAGATATGAATTAACATAGTAGGTAAGTAAATCAAAAGATAGGGTGGAATCAAGATATTTTGGAGGCTGGAACAGCCACACTTGGAAATGAATTGGATTTGGGGTTTGAGGGAAAGGATGGAGTCAATATTGTTTACCAAGTTTGTGGATCTGGATGAATATAAGGCTGTTGGTATTATAAACAGAAGCAGGAAAGTTTAAAGGAAGAAGGTATTTAGTTTAATATAGTATATTCTATTTTGACCATGTTGTCCATGTTACAGATGCTGACAGGATACTCAAGGATAAATGTACAGGTACTGTGAGACTACAGTATGACAAGTATTATAGTTGGGATTTGAACTCGGGCCCCCATACTCCAGAAATTGTGCTTTTTATACTTTTCCTCACCATATTTCTTGATACTACCACTAAAGACATTCACACAAATGTGTATAGAAGATATTTGTTGTCAATTGATTGTCAATTGATCTTCCCTAGGGTCAGTCAGGTTTCTCATATAGCTGCTGAAAAAGAAGGGAGATAGAGAAGAGCTGAATTGTAACCAGAAGAGAGATGCTAGCTAATGGTATTTTGCCTCCCAGGAAAGAAACAAAGTATGTTCTTAGGTCCTTCCTATTACTGGCTTAAGTCAGGCATAATTACCTTCCAGCTCATAGAATATTTATAGCCCAGTCCTCATTATTTCTTAAGGGTTAAAGACAAAATAATACCATCTGTATTTCAAGTTCTAGATTCTATGCTAAGGTCTTTGGCAGATGAAGTCTGAGTTTTGAATCATAGCCAACCAATACTCTTAACCATACACTCTCAATCTCGTCAAGAGACCATCACCTTCCTGATTTTCTGAAGCCTGTTATTCTGGTTGGAGCCAATGGATGAAGTGTGAATTATTATGTCCTCATTCTAAAAAGTGAACTGGCAATTGAAAATGGCATTTTGTCAACTATTGCCAAGTAGGCAGGTGCCTAACAATGATCACTTGCCAAAAAAACAAAAAACCCAGTGTGTAGACTTTTATATAACTAATAAATGATCTTTGCTTCAGTTGCCTCTAAACCCTTTGAAATGATTGCAATAATAGATTAAATTCTGACTTTGGAGTCAGGAAGTCAAATCCTATCTCAGACATTTACTGTTCACATGATCTTTGTCAAGTCACTTTGTCAAATCAGCCTCAGGTGGCACAGTGGATAGAGTACTGGAACTGAAGTCAGGAAGACTCATCTTCCTGAGTTCAAATCTAGCTTCAGATGTTTACTAGCTGTGTGACCCTGGGAAAATCATAGACTCGGGTCTGCCATAGTTCTCATCTTGTAAAATGAAGGAAATGGCAAACCAGTATCTTTACCAAGAAAGTCCTAAATAAGTCATGGAGAGTCAGACATGACTGAAAGAACTGAACAACCACAAAAAGGAATTGGTTGGAGTTATAGGTCTCTAAGGTCCCTCCCAAATCCTGAATCTATAATTATGAGATAGATAAATGCTACCCTGTCCACTTAAGACTGGTTTAATATATTTTTATTTATTTTGCTATTTCCCAATTGCATGTAAAAATTTTTTTTAACTTTCATTTGTGAAAAGTTTGAATTTCAAATTCTCATGCTCCCTATGAACCCTTTGACACCTTGTAGCAGCAAGCACCCCAAGCATCCCTAGGGTTTGCTGCCAATACAGATTCTTGGATCTGCTTCAATAAAGGAAAGCAACTCAAAATGGGTTAACAAGCTTACTTTAATCAGTCAAACATGTATTGTTTACCTAGTTCAGGGGAAAAGGTCAGCACCCCAAACTTCAGAAGACACAGACAGAATTATCAAGTCAGAGAAACAGATCAAGTAGACAGATTTCCAACTGTCCAACCGTTACATCCATACCAAATCAACATCTGGGTTTTTCAATGCCGGGGGGCTCTGGACAACGGCTTCCCAGAATCCAGATCAAATCACAGAACACTTCTCAAAGTGAGCCCCCAAAACAAAGCTACACATCAGGGCTTATATAGCCTTCTCCTGGCTCAGAGAATGTAACAACCTTATTGACTCACTGGCCAATTAAGAAGTATCTACTGAAAAAGAAGCCTCCCATCCCAGGCTCCAGGTGCACTTTAGCCTAGGGGCAGGGAAGATCTTTAAAATTTACATTCCCATTACACACCTTTATAAGAAGGTAAGCAATATGATATTGAATATTCTAGGAAAGTCATACAAAACATATTTCCATATTAGCCATGTTGAAAAGAAAACATAAAAACATAAACATTCTCAAAGTATGTGAATATATAAACAAAGACAAGGGGAAAAAAGCAAGTAAAAACAAAGTATGTTTCAATTTCCACTCAAAAAGTTCATCAATTTGCTCTCTGGAGATAGAATTTTTCATCAAAGGTCCTTTGGAATTGTCTTAATCAGAGTACCTAAGTCTTTTACAGTTGGTTCTCCTTACAATATTGATGTTACTGCATACAATATTCTCCTGATTCTGCTAACTACATTCTGAATCAGTTCACATAAATCTTTCCAAGTTTTTCTGAAACTATCTAGCTTGTAATTTCTTATTTGTTGTTGTTTAATAATTTCAGTCATGTCTGACTCTCCATGGCACCATCTGGGGTTTTCTTGGCAGATATATTGGACTGGTTTGCCATTTCCTTCTCAAGCTCATTTTACAAATGAGGAACTGATAAGAGGCTTGCCCAGAATCATACAGTAAGTGTCTAAGGCTGGATTTGAAACAGATCTTCCTGACTGCAGGCCCAGTGCTCTATCCACTGTGCAGCCTAGCTGTCCCATCATTTTTTATAACACAATAATATTCCATCAGCATAATATATCAAAACTTGTTTAATCATTATACAATTTATAGGCACCACCTCTATTTCCAATTTTTTGCCACCACAAAAAGAACTGCTATAAATATTTTTGTACTAATAGGTCCTTTTCCCTTTTCCTTGATCTTTTTGAGATATAGACCTTTGCTGGAGCAAAGAGTATGAAGAATTTTATAGCCCTTTGGGCATAGTTCCAAATTGCTGTCCTAAATGATTGGACTGGTTCACAACTCCAGTGGCAGTGTATTATGTTTCAATTTTTCCATACCCCATCCAGCATTTATTACTTTTCTTTTCAGTTATATTAACCAATCTGGTAAGTTTCAGGTGGTACCTTGGAGTTGTTTTAATTTGCATTTTTCTAATCAGTAGTGATTTAGAGTATTTTTTCCTGGGACTATTGACTTTTATTTCTTCTTCTGAAAACTGCCTGTTCATATCCTTTGACCATTTATCAATGGGGAATAGCTTGTATTTTATATATATATATATATATATAAATTTGGCTCAGTTTCCTATGAATTTGAGAAATGAGAATTTTCTCAGAGAAACTTGCTGTAAATCTGTTTCTTTATTTTTTGCTTGTTTTTTGGAGGGCAATTGGGGTTAAGTGACTTGCCCAAGGTCACACAGCTAGTTTTTTTGTGTTAAGTGTCTGAGGCCAGATCTGAACTCAGGTCCTCCTGACTCCAGGGCCAGTGCTCTATTCACTGAGCCACCTAGCCACCCTGTAAATCTCTGTTTCTTATTTTCCTTATAATTTTGCCCCCGTTATTTTTGTTTGCACAGAAACTTTTTAATTTCATGTAATCAATATGATTCATTTTATTTTTTGTGATCCTTTCTATCTCTTATTTGGTCATAAAGTCTTCCTTATCCACAGATCTGACAGGTATGTTTTTATGCTCCTTTGCATAGATCACACCTTCTGTCTAAATTATTTAACTATTTTGATCTTATCTTGGTGTTGAGTGTGTTGGTCTATGCCTAGTTTCTCCCAAACTGCCTTCCAATTTTCCCAACAATTTTTGTCAAATGGTAAGTTCTTATCCCCAAAAGCTCGGATCTGTGGGTTTATCAAACATTAAATTACTATGGTCATTTACGACTATGTATCATGTACCTAACATATTACACTGATCCACCACTCTATTTCTTAGCTAGTACCAGATTTTTTTTTATTATTTAACGTTTTTTAATACTGTTTGAAAACTGGTACTATCTTCACATTTTTTTTGTTGATTCCCTTGATATTTTTTTCTTCCAGATGAAATTTGCTATTTTTTCTAGTTCTATAAAATAATTCTTTGGTAGTTTACTTACTGAACAATTAACTTACATAGAATTGTCAGTTTTATTATATTGGTTTAGCCTACCCATGAGCAATTAATATTGTTTAGATCTGTTTTTACTTGTGTGAAACGTATTTTGTAATTGTGTTCATATAGTCCTTCAGTTTTCCTTGGCAGGTGGACTCCCTAGTATTTTCTATTGTCTGCAGTTATTTTATTTTCTATTTTTTTGGAGGGTAGTTGGGGTCAAGTGACTTGCCCAAGGTCACACAGATAGTTTTGTGTTAAGTGTCTGAGGCCAGATTTGAACTCAGGTCCTCCTGACTCCTGGGTCAGTGCTCTATTCACTGTGCCACCTAGCTGCCCCTCCTGCAGTTATTTCAAATGGAATTCTCCATCTCTTTCTGCTAGGTTTTGTTGGTAGTATAGAGAAATGTTAATGCTTTATGTGGGTTTATTTTATATCCTGCAATTTTGCTAAAGTTGTTCATTAATTCAACTAGGTATTTTTGTTATTGTTGATTCTCCAGGATTCTCTAAGTATGTCCTATAATCTGCTGAGTGATAACTTTGTTTCTTCATTGACTATTTTTATTCCTCCAACTTATTTTTCTTATTGTGCTATAGCTAGCATTTCTTTTTTCTTCATTTTTCAAATGCTTTATTAACTTATGATGTACATCATTAATTTCCACCAGATTTTGAGCTACAAATTTTCTCCCCTTTTTTCCCCTACCCCCCACCCCAAAATAGTAATCCCACAGGATATCCCCTCCTCCAATCTGCTCTCTCCCATATCTTTTCCTATACCCCCTTTGACTTTTCCAGTAGGGCATATATATATGATTTTAAACATTTGATTTTAAAACTTTGAATTCCAGATCCATTCCCTTCCTCTCTTGTCACCCACCCTCACTGGGAAGATAAGCGGTTCAGTATAGGTTGTACATGTATAGTTAATGCAAAACATTAACATAGAAGATACATTGTAAAAGACTGACTATATTTCCTCCCTCATATCCCACCTCCCACTTGTTCTATTCTCTACTTTGATCCAGTCCCTTTTCAAAAGTGAGTGCTTCCAACTTCCTCCCCAGGCAACCCTCTCTTCCATCATCCCCCTCTCATCCCCTTCCCCCTATTCTTCTGTAGGGTGAGATACCCTATTTAGTGTGTATGTCATTCCCTCCCTGAGCCAAATCCAATGAGAATAAGGTTGACCAATTCCCTTTTGTCTTCCTATTCTTCCCCTCCATAGTAACCATTTTCCCTTGCCTCTTCTATATGAAATAGTTTGCCCCATTCTGTCTCTCTCTATCTCCTCTCATTATATTCCTCTCTCACCTCTTAATTTCACCTTTTAAATATCATCCCTTCCAAATAACTTGGTCCTGTGCCCTCTATCTATGTATACGTGTAACCATATATACACATATTCACATATGTATTCATACTCCTGTATACCCTCTGATATATATATACATATACATATATATATATATATACATATACATATATATATATATATATATATATTTCTATCCCCTTCAACTATTTTCACACTGAGAAAAGTTTCATCAGTTACAATTATCATTTTTCCATGTAGGAGTGTTAATAGTTCAACTTTGATAAGTGACTTATGATTTCTTTTCCCTGTTTACCTTCTCAAGCTTCTCTTGCTTCTTATATCTGAATGTCAAATTTTCTATTCAACTCTGGTTTTTTCATTAAGAATGCTGGAAAATCCTCTATTCCACTGAATGACCATATTTTCCCCTGAAACCTGATACTCAAGTTTTGCTGGGTAGGTGATTCTTGGTTTTAATCCCCGCTCCTCTGCCCTCCGGAATATCATATTCCAGACTCTTTGGTCCCTCAGTGTAGAAGCTGCCAGATCCTGTGTATCCTGATTGTGTTTCCACAATATTCAAATTGTTTCTTCCTGACTGCTTGTGATATTCTCTCCTTGATCTGGGAATCCTGGAACCTGGCTATAATATTCCTAGGAGTTTTCTTTTTGGGATCTTTTTCAGGAGTTGAGCAGTTGATTCTTTCAACCTCTATTTTGCCTTCTGGCTCTAAAACATCAGGGCAATTTTCCTTGAGAACTTCCCTGGAGGATGATTTCTAGGTTCTTATTTTGATCATGGCTTTCAGATAGTCCAATAATTTTCAAATTCTTTCTGCTGAATCTATTTTCCAGGTCAGTGGTTTTTCCCATGAGATATTTCACATTGCCTTCTATTCTTTCATTTGTTTGGATCTGTTTAACATCATCTTGATTTCTCATAAAGTCACTAGCTTCCCTTTGCTCCATTCTAAATCTGAAGGAATGATTCTCCTCATTGAGCTTTTGAGATTCTTTTTCCACCTGGCAAATTCGGCTTTTTTAAGGCATTCTTCTCCTCATTGCCTTTTTGAGCCTCTTTTGCCATTTGAGTTAGTCTGATTTTTAAGGTTGTATTTTCCTCGGTCAGGCTGTTGACTCTCATTTTGTAATTTTCTTGCATCGTTCTCATTTCTCTTCCCAACTTTTCTTCTACTTCTCTTATCTGCTTCTTAAGGTCCTCTATGGCCTGTAACCAATTCGTATTTTCCTTTGAAGCTTTTGGTGCAGGAGTTCTGATTTTACTGTCTTCCTCCTGTTCCATGATTTGCTCTTTTTGTCCCCAAAATAAGAGTCTAATATTGGAATCTTCTGTCTGCTTTGTTTCCTTTGCCTGGTCATGTCGCCCCCTCAATCACCTGACCCCTGGGCTTTTTGCCACAGTAGGAATCTGCCACCAGACAGGGGAGCTTTCATCCCAAATTCTGGGGTTTTCTCAGCTGCCAGAGGTATTAGTTGGGTGCCCTCTCTGAGGCCAAGCTGGTCACGCACCCCAGGACCTCCACCCTAGACTGCAATCCAGATCCAAGCAGGTTAAAGCAAGAGCTATTACCCTTCAGACTGGTGCTTGGTCCCCCTACACTCTGAAGGCCAGGAGCTGAAGCTGCCACATGGTGCTGGCTGGCTGTGCTGGCATCTCAGTGGCTTCTCGCCCCAGGGGCAAAAGCCATGCACTCCCACTTACTGGGTTCCAAAGTCCAGACTGCACTGACCTCTCACTTTGTCCTTTGCATTTATGTGTTGATAAATCTGGAAATGGCCACAGTTGCTGGTGATCTGGAGTCCCTCTGTTCAGTGCCTGGTCAGGCTCACCCTGGGGCTAAAACCTCCAGCTCATGAGGGCCTGGGTTTGGCTCCCAAAGTGCTGCGCTGGCCGATTCCTGCTGACCTGCTGGGCTGTCCTCAGCCGAAGGTTAGCTTCTCTGTGTCATTTTGTGGGTTCTGCCTATAGCTAGCATTTCTAATGCATTATTGAATAATAGTGATGATAATGACATCTTTAGTTCACCTCTGATCTTACTGGGAAGTCTTCAACTTTATCCCCATTACAGAAAATGCTTGTTTTTGGTTTTAATAGATAATACTTATGATTTTAAAAGGGCTCCATTGAGACCCATACTTTCTAGTGTTTTTAGTAAGAATGGGTGTTTGCATTTTGTCTAAAGCTTTTTCTGCTTCTATGAATATAATCATATGATTTTTCTTGTTTTTTTTTATTGATATGGTTGATTATGCTTATAGTTTTCCTAATATTAAATCAATCCTGCATTCTTGGTATAAATCCCACCTGTTCATGGTGTATGGTCTTTGTGTTATGTTGCTATAATCTTCTTGGATTTTATTTAAAAATTTTACATCAATGTTCTGTAGGTAAACTGGCCTGCAGATTTTTCCTTTCTTTTTGCTTGCTCTGGTTTAGGTATCAAAACCATATTTGCATCAGAAAAGGAATTTGGAAGGAGTTTTTCCTTTGATTATTTTAAAAAATAGTTTCTAGAATATTGAAATTATTTATTCTTTAAGTGTTTGGTAGAATTCCCTTGCAAATCTATCTGGTCCTGGAAATTGTTTCCTAGGAAACCCTTTGATGACTTGTTTAATTTCTTTTTTTTCTAAGACAGGATTTTAAGTATTCTATTTACTCTTCTATAATTTTCTATTATATAATTTCTATAATATTATATTTCTATAATATTCTATATACTCTTCTATAATTCACAAAAATTTATATTTTTGTAAATATTTATCCATTTCACTCAGATTGTCAATTTTATTGGCTTATAATTAGGCAAAATAATTCCTACTAATTCCTTTAATTTCATCTTCATTGGTGGTACATTCACCTTTCTTATTTTTGATACTGGTTATTTGATTTTTTTTCTTTTTAATGAGGATGACCAATGGTTTATCTTTTTTAAAAATAAAACTAGCTCTTAGTTTTATTTATTTTTTAAATGGTTTTCTTTACTTTCAACTTCACTAATATCTCCTTTTGTTTTTAGGATTTCATTTTGTTATTTAATTTGGTATTTTAAATTTGCTCTTTTTCTAGATTTTTTTTTTTGGTTACATTCTCAATTCATGGATTGGCTTTTTCTCTTTTTCTTTTTTTTTTAACTGATGTATTCATTCAGATATATACATTTCCCCCTAAGTACTGTTTTGGCTTCATCCCACAAATTTTGATATATTGTCTAATTTTTGTCATTATTTTTAATGAAATTATTGTTTTTTGTTCTTTGACCCATTCACTCTTTAAGAGTAGACTTAGTTTCCAATTAATTTCAATGTATGCTTTTATGGTCTTTTATTGAATATAATTTTCATTGCATTATGGTCTGAAAAGTTTACATTTACTATTTCTGTTTTTCTGCATTTGGTTGTTTGGTTTATATGTCATAAAACATAGTCAATTTTTTTTGGTGAAGGTGCCCTATACAGGTGAGATAAAGGCATATTCCTTTCAATTCCCATTCAGTTTTCTTCAAAGGTATATCATGCCCAACTGTTCTAAGATTCTATTCATCTCTTTAAATTATTTCTTATTTATTTTATGGATAGCTTCATCTAGATCTGTGATGAGAAATTTGAAGTCCCCAAGTAGCACATTTTGCTTTCTATTTCACCTTGAAATTCATTTAACTTTTAAGAATTTGGATTCTATGCCATTTGGCACATATATGTTTCATATTGATGTTACTTCATCTATGGTACCTTTTATCAAGATATACTTTCCTTGCTTATCTCTTTTAATTAGGTCTCTTTTTGCTTTTGCTTTGTTTGAAATCATGATTGCCACCCCTGACTTTTTTACTTCAGCTGGAACATAATTGATATGGCTCCAGCTTCTTAATTTAACTCTGTGTGTGTTTCTCTGTTCTAAGCATGTTTCTTATAAACAATATGCTTTTGGATTCTAGTTTCTAATCCATTTCACTATGTGCTTCAATTTAATGGATAATTTATCCATATTTACAGTTATGATTATGATCTGTGCATTTCCCTCCACTCTGTTTTCTTCTGTGTCTCCATATCTCTGTCTCTGTCTCTTTGTCTCTCTCTCTTTTTATCCTATTACTCCTCTAAAGTCTATTTTGCTTCTCACCACTGTCTTCTATTACTCACCTTTCCTCTTATCATCCTCCCTTTCTCTTGTCCCTTTTCCCTCTTAATTCCTAGTTTCTGTGTATGTGTGCATGTTTCCCCCATTATTTATTATATCAATTTATTTATATCATTATTATTATATTTTATTTATGTATTTATATTATTACATATTTATTATATTATATCAATTTCCCCCATTATTCCTCTCCCTTTCCAGGGCATCCCTCTTTCTCAGACATCTATTTTTTTTACATCTATTCTAATATAATCTACCTACTCCTATGCCCTCTGTCTATATAAACTCCTTCTAACTGCCCTAATATTAATAAACTTCTTAGAAGTTGCATGTCTTCTTCCCATATAGGAATGTAAATTGTTTAAACTTATTGATTCCCTTTTGATTTCTCTTTCATGGTTACCTTTTTTTTTAAATGCTTTTATTGAATCTGGTATTTAAAAGTCACATTTTCTATTTAGCTCCAGTCTTTGTACCAAGGAATGCTTGAATGTTCTCATTTCATTAAATATCCCTTTTTTATCCTTAAAAAGGATTATACTCAGTTTTGCTGGACAGAAATAATTCTTGGTTATAATCTTAGCAATTTTGTCTTCTGGTATATCATATTCCAAGTTCTCTTCTAAAATGGTAGTTGCAAAATCTTGTCTTATCCTAACTGTGCTTTCATGATATATTGCTACAGTTTTCCTTTATAATTTCTTAAAATATGATGAATAAACCCTTTCTTTGGTTATGAATTTCAAGTAGTCCATTACTTCTTAAATTATTTATCATTGATCTATTTTCTAGGTCAGTTGTTTTTTATGATGAGATATTTCACATTTTCTCCTATTTTTCATTCTGTTAACTTTATTATTATTTGATATTTCATAAACTCATTAGCTTCCATTTCCTTTTTCCAGTTGACCAATTCTGGTTTTTAGCAGTTATTTTTATCAGTAAAGTTTTGTACCTCCTTTTCCATTTGGCCAATTGTTTTTTTTTAAGTTGTTTCCTTCAGTATTTTTTATTCCTCTTTTGCCAAACTGTTAATTATCTTTTCATAATTTTCTTCCTTTACTTGCATTTCTTTCCCCATTTTCCTCTCTACTACTCTTATTTGATTTTCAAAATAATTTGTATCTTGATCTTTCCTATCTCTCTAGTATCTTTTAATTGCCAGGTCCTTTTTTGTTGTTTACTCATTTTCCTAGCCCATTTCTTTACTTTGGACACAAATACTAAATTTGAGTTCCTTTTTCCTGAGTGGGGATGGAGGAGGATGGACAATGTCTAAAACTATGCTTTTTAGCCCTCTTGTTTTCAAAATTCATTCTGAGGCTTTATAAGTTCTCACTGCTTGTATCTTTGGGGGCTCAAAAACAGGAAGGAAAAATAAGTACCCTAGCCATCTATAAAACTGCTTAATTTGATGATTATCTTGGTACAGAAAAAAAATTACTGCTCTAGGTTCTTAGTAAATGCCTGGTGGACTTCAATTGTTTGCAGTTTGTCAAGATAACATCCAGTTTTCTTTCCTCTTTGAAGGTGTCCAGGCACTGCGGTGGGGAGAAGGTCCAATTCTGGCATATCACTGAAACTTCTCAGCAGAATCTGAAGCTAAGGGACAGAGATACACAAATTCAATGAACAGGCCATTCTAGAAATATTGCAGTCATAAAGGAATATAGTGGAACAGAGCCCTCATGCTGTCTTCAAGGCAGAGAGGTTGCAAAAAATACAGAGTAAGAGGGTTTTTTTTTTTTTAACAAAGAACAGGGGCTTGGTATGTGACACTCATAAACCAAAGAACAATTTTGAAATGTAGCAATGGTCCTTCATCCTTTTCCATGTCCATAGCAATTGGGTAAGAACCATCAGGTCATGATTCCTAGAATTTTCTATCCTAATTCACCTGGTTTAACTCAGTGGTCATCTTTTGGTATTAGTGAAATGGATATCTAAGCTTAGAAAAACTGTACAAAGGTTGCAAGTGTCTAGTCTATGGAAAATCAGGTCATAAGTAGCTTTAATTATAGAAAACTGCTATTGAATACATTAAGAAATCTAAAAATCCAAATGAATGAATGAATAAATAATCTGACTAAGGAATATTCACTATTGATTGATACCCACTACTTCAATCCTATAATGTTTCTCTATTCAGCTGAATCTGGACCTTTTTTCTCTACTACTTTCTTTTTCTTATTTTCCTTTATTTCCCCCCAATACACTCAAAGTAATTCTCCTCAACTATATATCCACTCTACCATAAGTAATTTGAGGGTTATCCATCATATATTTTATGGCTAATGCCACACGTCTATATAGTGACATTAACAGATCATAACACTGGATCACAAAAGACATTTTAGTCATTTTAAGAAATCATTATATGGGGGCTGCTAGGTGGTGCAGTGAATAGAGCACCTGCTCTGGAGTCAGGAGGACCTGAGTTCAAATCCAGCCTCAGACACTTAACAGAAAAACTAGCTGCTTTTTTGGGCAAGTCACTTAACCCCAACTGCCCTCCAAAAAGCAAAAAAAAAATCATTATATGTCCTTTGGATAAAGAGACCAGATCGGATCTAAATCAACCACATCTCTTTTATGTTGTTCTGGTCATTTTGGTCTTGTTTAAATAATCTATATCCACATAAGAGATCTTTATTTCAATTTTATGGTTGTTTCTTTCAAATGTAACATTTAATATGAATTAGTTATAAACTTTTTGCCATGACAAAGATGTTTTCTGTTATCTATTATCTGAATAAGGTGCCATTAAGTCACAGAATTGAAAACTGGTTTTCTCAACAAACAATAGGCTTTTGGCCCTCCAGAGAAATCAAGTTTTAAGAGAACTTTTCACTAAATTTGAGGATAGTGGCAAATACTATATAAACCAAATAGTTCTCTCTCCTATTTTACATTTTGTTTTTTTTGACATAAAATCAGAATATGTCAACACATAATACAGATCTTAGATTAAAGGGATTGAAATAAATAATTCAAAGCAATATAACACTTTGGTTCCATATATTCTTAACTGTTTCCATCTAAATTGTGTTGCATCTAGGTTTGAATCCTTATTTTGCTACTAACCTTGGGAAAATTGCAACCTGTCCTGTCCCTGGGTTTCCCTTCTGTGAAATTAAGAGGTTGGATTAGATAAACTTTAAAAACTTTTCCAGCTTTAAATCTACAGTTCTGTATCCATATTAGAAAGTATAAGGGGTATAGTTCTATTTTGTCTTTAATTATAGACCTTACTTGTCTTCACTTTTTTATTACCACCAACTTTCCTGAATTTAAATAGAAATATTCATTTTTAACCCCCTTACAAAGATCTTTCTACAGAATTAAAATCAAATCATTTCATTAAATAAATACAAAATTCTTCATTTGTGTCTATATGCATAAAGTTACAAATGGGTGTAAGAAATTCAGGCTACTGCCTATGGTACAAAACACAGTGCAGGACAACCAGGGAAACTTTTTAAAAATATTAATCTTTCTAAACATACATATTTTATATACTAGAAAATTCTGTTCTTCACAGCAGATAGGCAATTGTATTGGCACTAGTCAAACTGAAAGTATTATAGGTATGGATCACAGCACACAGGTGGATATAGTTTCTAGACCTTTACTATAGTACAAAAAAATGCTACATTACTGGCTGTATGCTTGAACCAGTGTACTTGCACCATGCATATGCATGCACAGAAAAATATTTGTCATAAAATCGGCACATGGCAGATATGGTATAATGCAGGAAAACAGCAGTGATGTTATAAAATATTGGGTCTTTGGAGACAGCATCTTGTAGAGGGAAATGTACAGGAGATGGAATCAAAGAACTTTGAACTACCAGCTCTGCCAAAGTTGTTTAATCATTCTAGCCTTCTGTTACATTATTTGTAAAATAAGGGGGTTGGGCAAGGTGACCTCCAAAGTCCATTTGAGATCTAGATCTATGATACTAATATCCTCTGAATACTTAGTAGAGAAGAAAGATAGATAAATAATCATGGAACTCCAATGAGCTTTGATTCCAAACAATTAAATCAATGAAGATTTGCAGTTACTTAAGATCTATCCCAGGAAATAAACAGTTCTTAGAGATAGAGATTGGAGATTAAAAAAAAATTACAACTAATGCAGAAACCACTTATTACAAGTATTTAACTTGCCAAATTGGGTGACAGCAAGACAGTGTTGTTGCAGCTGTGTATGTAATTGAATCTTTTTTCATGAACCATAATTATAGGATTTGGGAAATGAGAAAAGTTAGCTGAATGACATTTGTGTATAGCTGGAAGGATAGCAAAAATTAATGTATATGCTACTTGGAAAAATCCCAGGTGTTGTCAGAATGCATTCTAGAATTATGTAGGGAAAGAACCAGAGAAAATGTCAGCTCTTTTCCTGGTAACTACAAAACATCTTTAAGGATAGTCATCTGCTAAGATGCTATTGTTTGATGCAGTATGAAGTATTTATTTTGATCAAGGTATAAATATATTGTGCAGATGAAATCATCTCTAAAGATCTAATTTTTTTCATGTAATGAAAAAAAAGATTTGTAGATCCTTCAATGTGATCTGTTTTAAACTCATTGTTAGTTGAAGTATTTGTCCAGAAAACATATTGTTCTTTAAACTAGGGCATTTTTTTCTTTTTAGTTGCTTGCAAAAATATTTTTAAGGGTAGTTTTTTAAAACTGTATTTAGGTACTTTGGGAAGCCAAGATGGTGGGGTAAGCCACAGTAACTTTCCCATATTTACCTCCAAACAACCACAAAATAGTGTTCCAGAACAAATCCTAGAACAGCACAAAGAAAAAAAAGATGGGGTGAAATAATCTTTGAGTCCAAGAAACTTGGAAGATAGGTGGGAAAGGTCTTTCTCATTCAAGTGGAAGGGGAATGCAGTCCATGACAGGAAGCATCCTAGCAAGTCAACAATAAGCCCCACCTCAGCAAACAGGGAAATTCTGAGTCCTCATGCAGTGGAAATGCCAGGACAGGCTCCCCCTTCCCCTCCCCCCCCCACCACCTCAGCATAGCTAGGAGAACAGACACATTCAAGCTATGAGAAAGGCCGAGTCCTTCAGCATAGCCCTGGGTAAAGAGGCCATCCATCCCAAGTGGCCAGACTCCATTAGCTTCAGTGTAGCCCCAGACAAACTGATTGAGGCAAACCCAGTACCTAAGTAAACAGGCAGCTGCCAGCACAGGGTCTTTCCAAGTGCTTCAGATTAGCCATGAGCAAACAGGCAGCCACCAGTAACCAGACCACCAAGTGCTTCAGTGTATCCCTGGGTTAAGGCAGAACCCCACCTCCATTCCCTTTCCCACCTTAGCACATACCAGAAATTAGCATTAGGACTCCAGCTCACCACCACCCAACACACTCCCTCAGCACAGCACCAGACACAGGGGTCCTCTGTGGATCTTAGGACAGCATCTGTGGATCATCAGTGCAGCACCAGGTAAAGAGACAGGGCCTGCAGCCCCTGGAACAAGAAGTCTGAGACAGTTCCCCTTCCACCATGAGAACAGAGCTCAAATTTAAAAGAAAGCAAAAAGATCAATAAAGATGAGCAAAAAACAACAAAAGAAGAATTTGACCATAGAAAGTTATTATGGTGACAGGGAAGATCAAGACACAAAGTCAGAAGAGAACAATGTCAAAACGCCTATGGGCAAAACACCAAAGGAAAAATGCAAAGTGGTCTCAAACCCAGAAAGAACTCATAAAAGAGCTCAAAGAGGAAATATCAACATCTAAATAAAGAGCTAATGGAATCTGAATGCAGATCAAAGCATATTATTTTCACTTCATTATTTTTCATGTTTGTCTTTTTTTTCCTTTTGTACTGTTTCCTCTTTCATAACTGTGACTAATATGGGAATATGTTGTACATAATAGAATATATAGAACCTATATCAAATTGCCTACCATTCTCAGAAGAGGGGAGCGGAGGGAGGAAGAAAAATTTGGAACTCAAAATCTTATAAAAATGCATGCTACAAAATTTTTTTGACATATAATTGGGGAAAAAATACTATTAAAAATAAAGCTACACTTTTTTTTGGAGGGCAATTTGGGGTTAAGTGACTTGCCCAAGGTCACATAGCTAGTTTTTATGTTAAGTGTTTGAGGTCAGATTTGAACTCAGGTCCTCCTGACTCCAGGGCCGGTGTTCCACTCACTTCACCACCTAGTCACCCCTTCACTAGGTCATTCTATGGCACTCTCACAGACATAGAGATAAGATAGGGTCTTATATACAGAAGGTTGTGGGAGGAATCTAGGGGTAGTCTAGAGGAGGAGTTTGGGGAGGGTCTTCAGGAGGAGTTAATGAGGTCAATGAGTGATTAAGAGTGGGAGGCCACCTGGAGACTACAGAAAATAGTGGAGTAGGCCAATTCAAGGGTGGATGGATATTTTGATAGGCTCAAGGGTGGGAAGTCTAGTAACACAGGTTTTGGCCCAGCCACAATGTAAGGCTTATTGCCTCATGCAAATTCCTCATCAAATGAGATAATTTAATCAGAGTTCAAGGGGGGTTCCCAAAGCCTGTACCTCAAGGACCCAAGAAGAGCTAGAGGGGGCTGCCAGAGCCCATACCTCATCACTACTGATATTCTATTTAGAAATTATCATCCCAAGGGAAATGAAACAGTCATTTATTTATACAAGCAGAAATATAGCCAATTTTACTTTGTATACATATAGATTATCTGTTTGAGGAATTGGCTTTCCCTAACTTCCCAGTTAAATATATTTTCAGGTAGTTTATAACCTTTGTAAAAACAAAACTTAAAAAAAGTAAATCTTCAGCCATTATGCTACAGCACATTTAAAACAAAATGTAAGTGCTATTTAGGTTATTTGCTGTTTCAACTCATTTGCTTCATTGATCCCTTTTATTACTGTAGATAGTAAGGATTGGCTGTAACTACATATTGAATATAGAAATATTTTACATTATTTGAATTTTCTTTAAGAGGCAGGGGAAACTTGAGAGGAGGTCGAAATATGAAAATTTAGGGAGACTAAAATTGTGATTTCATTGGTATGGGGAATTTTCAGTAAGGAAATTCTCTCTATTGATGGAAATAAACAACTAGTCCACAATTAATAATCTTAGAGAGTTGCTGGGGATCATAGAGCTAGTATTTGTCAGAGTGATGAGGTATGGGCTCTGGGAGCCCCCTTGAGCTCTTCTTGAGTCCTTGAGATACAGGCTCTGGGAACCCCCCTTGAACTCTGATTAAATCATCTCATTTGATGAGGAATTTGAAAGAGAAAAGAATCTTTAATCTCCCCTAAAAGGTTGGAGTTCTTTCCCAGTGTTCTCTTTCTCTAATTACAGACTTTAGGAACTTCTTACCACAAGACATAAAACATTTAATACAGACAAGACATTTGACAAGATAAGATGCCCATGGACCTAAACTGGTTTTATAATTTGAATTCACACCTGTGAAAAACACGAGAGTTGTAATATACTCTGACTGATTTCTAGCCAATTTCAAAAGGATATCCTTCCACAGAGATCTCTGCCTCCCCCAGCACTGGGAATGCTGAGATTTTCCACACCCTCTACTAAAGGACTATTTTTGGAGGAGTGCCTTTCTCTCCTTGTTCCCATCCTACCTTTCTGGACTGAGACCTTTTTATCATATAATCTCACTGTATCTTATTGAGGTTTAGGGTTTATGGGTGCTCTTGAGACCCCAAAATACCAACATGCCCAGTCCTGCCAAATGAATTCTACTCAAGTGTTCTCTCCACCAAAGAAAAACAAAGTTTATTGAAGATTCACCCTAATGGGTACTCTTAAGGAGCCTAAGTATTAGTGACAATTGTGTTGACAAGCAGGCCAGAGAAATCTGACAGAGTGAGTCTGCCCTAGATTAATCTCTGCACCTTCATGGACACAAGATGGATCTCATAAACAGAAAGATTATGGGAGGATTTAGGGGTGGTCTAGAGCAGGGGTTTGCGGAGGTCTTGAGGAGGATTCTTAGGAGGATCTTTGATGGAACTGAGGTCAGATTCCAGGAATGGGATTAAGGCTGGGAAATAAGCTGAAGGCTGCCTGGAGATGACAGACAATGGAGGGCTAGGTTAGTTTAAGACCAACAGAGATTTGGGTCTAGCTATAATTAAAAAGCTTATGGCCTCAGGAAAATGCCTCATCAAAGGGGAAGATTTAATCAGAATTCAGGGGGTTCTTAAGAGCTTGTACCCCATCATTCCCCCTTAAGAATGGGATCCAAATTCCTTTGGGGTAAAGGAAGGTCTCAGCTTCTAAAAGTGCTTCCTGCTGGCAGGGGGCATAGAGCTGTCCCTGCCTCTCTGGGTCCTGTTCTAGGGGTCAGACTTCACATTCAAGGGGTCAGATTTCAGAACCTAGCTGATGCCAAGTCCAGTGAACTAGAGACCTTGGATTCAGTTGGAGATTGGTATATAGCCTGAATGGTCATCTGGAGGTTGATATTTTGAACCCTAGAAGGGATCAAACCTCGAAAGGAGGTTAAGCAAACATAGACCAAACAGGCACAAAAAAGGTATATAGAGAGGACAATTTCCCTGAAATAAAAGACAATTTTCCTGATGGAATTAAAGATTTCTATGACAAGGTCAAAACATAAAAAAGGCATGTTTGATAGGAGAGTTTTTTTTCTGTCTGATATCCCTTTCCTCTCCAAATTGCTCTCTGTATATATATAGCACATGGAAAACAGTAATAGTCATGTAGTCTAATTGTTTTGAAAAGCAGGCAACTGACCTGGGATCAGGTCATAAGGAGTGGATTAGGACTCCCAAAGACTGTGCTCTCCTTTTATCAACATAGAAAGTGAAAGGTTTTTCTAGATTGGGTAAAGCTAAAACTGGTGTGGTGGTTAATTTAGTTTTCAAAGTCTCAAAAGTTTTAACTTGGTAGGGGCCCCATTCTAAAGGGAGTGAGTCCAGACCTTGAGTAGCAATGAATGGTTTCAGTCCCTCTAAGACCTTGGACTGAATTGGATATAGACAGCATCGGGGCTATACTTTAGGGTCTAGAAGTTAAACAAAGGTTGGGGTGGCAGAATTAGCTCACCCAGGAATTCCTTGACCCCAAATAATTGGCTCAACTATCTCCTACACTTCTGGAGGAACATGGGGAGGCTGGAAGGCTTAACTAGAGAAAACTGGCTTCCCAATTTCACCATCAAGTCCCTTCTCAACAAAGGGACAGGATAAGAGGAGAGTATAAGGAAAGAGCTTTGAAACAGATCCTCAAGTAGGCAAGGGAGAGGGACATGTCTCCAGATATCTCTTAGTTTTCTCTTTGATGCCCATCATGACCTGATGGGTCGAAGGGAGGGTAGAACCAGAGTAATTGGTTAAAACAGATAATGTAACCCCCATATTAATTAAAAATTGGATAACCTTACCTTCAACTGTGATGCTTGCACAGGGCTCAGCAAGAGAGATGGAGAAAGTGGGAGCACTGCCAAGCCCCAGGCTTTCCCATCATTCCATGTCTTGAGAAGACTGGAGGACAGGGTACTGGGAGGTGGCTAGACTACTTTTCCAACCTTGGGGACAATCCTTCCCCTAGTGTCCCTCCTGGTCATGTGGGCATGGTTCTAGAGGCACTGCTTCCTGGGTCTCCCTCTGGGGGGGTACCCTGGAGGGGCACTCCTTGGACCTGTGACCCTCCTTGTGGCATCAAAAGCAGGTTTCCCCACTGCCCAAGTTGCTAGGCTTCTTCCAAGGTGGTGCCCTGGAAGGGCTTCTCCTGGCCATGGCAGCAGTCAAGAATTGACCATGTTCTCTGTGTCTGGTTTGTTCCCTTTGTTCTCTCTCCTCTGCTGCAACTAAGTCTCTGTTGTTAAAGACTCCAAAGGTCGTCTGCAGTAATTGGGCCTGAGGTGTTTGGGGTCCCATTGCCAATTCAGTTTCCTCCTAATATCTGGGGCAGACTGATTAATGAAATATATCTTAAGGATTGTTGCCCCTTCTTTAGAGTCAGGATCTAAATTCATATACTTTTTAATAGCTTCTACCAGGCAGTTTTGGAAAAGGGCAGGGTTTTCTTTTTCTCTCTGTGTAATTTCCCTAATTTTCTGAAAAGTTATTTGCTGTTGAAATGCAGTTTGTAGGCCTTCTAACAGGCAAAGTACTATATGTTCTCTTGTTCCCCTATCCTCACTCTTTAGATAATCCCAGCCTGGGTCATTAATGGGAACAGCAGCTGTTCCTGGAGGATATTTTGTGGGGTCATTGCTAGCCAAATGATCCCCAAATTTTTGGGCTTGGTCCTAGATTCTCCTCTTCTCCGCAGTAGAACAACAGGTGGAGAATAGGATATGCAAATCACCCCAAGAAAGCTAAAATTGTCAGATATGTCCCTAAAATGCTCAGTAAACTTAGTGGGGTCTTCAGAGTATCTCCCCAATTTCTCTTTAACTTGAGTGAGATCTGAAATGGAACACAGACTCTAAGTGTCCCACTGGGTGGAGCAGGCACTTCCCTCAGGGGTAAAAGCCCTGAAGGGTCTTTGGGGACAGGGGCTTGGAAAGGGAGATAGGAAGTCCCACTTCTTGTGAGGGAGTGACTGGGGTGTGCTGGCTGAACTGTATTAGAATGCAAGTCAAGGATCCAGTTGGCAAGAGAAAGGGTCAACTGGCACCTGAGGAGGGGAAAAGGTCAGAGTGGGAGATACTGCAGGGACTGCAGTAGGAGTGGCCCCAGAATCCAGAACCTGAGTAGGGGTCTTCTTAGGGGTAGGGGCCATGGTGGGAGATAGAGGTTAGGGGATGTGGATGATGAAGGAGGAAGGGAACAAGGGCTGTTGGACTACAGGAAAAGGGAAGGAAAACCAAGAGGAAAAGGGTTGGGGAGCAGCAAGAGTGACTGGGTGAGGTGCCTGGGCAAGACCTGTGGCTGGAACCTGAGGAGGAGATCATTTGTGAGGTAGGGGCTGGGACTAAAGCCCTTCGGACCATAAGAAGGGGGTAGTTTAATTGGCCCCCATTCTTCCTTTCTGGAACAGCTCTAGCTAAGAGAGAGCTTGACAAAGGCCATTAAGTAGGAAATTTCTATCCATTTTTCTTCTTGGGGACAGTATAATTCTAACTGCAAGAGAATATTATATTTTAAAGTCCCAAATTTGTGGTCCTCTAGATGATACTGAGGCCAAACAGTTGCAAAAGAACACCAGCATTTTCTTTTTAAATTCTTTAGAGAAACAAATTTTTCCCAGTGTTGTAAAAGACAACCCAAAGGCAAATTTTTGGGAATTAAAAAGGATTGACCCATTAATGATAGGCATAGGGGCTGGAAGTCCCTCCATAAAGGAAGATCTGGGAGTAAGCCTCAAAAAACAAACAAAATATGGCACACACACACACACACAAACAAAAACAAAAACGAAACAGAAAAAGATACCTGAAGTTTTCCCAATTCCCTAGTTCCAAGAGAATTGAAAGAATCAGGCTTACACTTCCAGATAGGGTATCTGTCCTTGTTCTCCATGCTTCAGAAGCTGTGCCCAGGTCCATGGTCTCCAACACAACCATTGGACTGAGAAACTGAGAGCATTAGGCTGAGTATAACTTCCTAGTTATACTATATACTATCCTATTTATACTATATATATAATCTATATATATATAATAATATAATATAATACAATACAATGTAATGTAATGTAACGTAATATATATAATATAAAAATAATATAATATAATAAACCTATATATATTCTAGTTATACTATATACCTATAACTGAGATAACTTCCTAGCTGTCTGACATAATGGGACCTGAAAGGTCAGGCCTGAAAAACACCTCCAAGGTACTTGCAGAGGGAGAAGGAGATAGGGAGATGGGGAGGCTTACATACCTTCCAGTCCTGGCTGGAAAAAAACTTGAGATAAGCATTGTTTCCCAGTCAGGGAACCATAAATGTTGAAGTTTAGGATTTAGGGGTGCTCTTGAGACCCCAAAATACCAACACTCCCAGTCCTGCCACATGAATTCTACTCAAGTCTTCTCTCCACCAAAGTAAAGCAAAGTTTATAAAAGATTTGCCATAATGGGTAAGCTCTTAAGGAGCTTAAGTATTTGTGATGCTTGTGTTGACAAGGAGGCCAGAGAAATCTGATACAAAGTGAGTCTGCCCTAGATTAATCTCCGCACCTTCATGGACACAAGACAGATCTCATATACAGAAAGATTGTGGGAGGATTTAGGGGTGGTCTAGAGCAGGGGTTTGGGGGGGGTCTTGAAGAGGACTCTAAGGAAGATCTTTTGATGGAACTGAGGTCAGACTCCAGGAATGGGATTAAGGCTGAGAGATAACTGAAGGCAACCTGGAGATGACCAACAGTGTAGGACTAGGCTAGTTTAAGAGTAACAGAGATTTGGGTCTAGCTATAATGAAAGGCTTATGGCCTCAGGCAAATGCCTCATCAAATGGGAAGATTCAATCTGAGTTCAAAGGGTTTCCCAGAGCCTGTACCCCATCAGCTTCTCCCTTCTGTTTTCAGAGGACCCAGATAAGTCACCCTCCTTCAATTTGACCAAAACCCCTCTCAGACCTGTAGTATACAACCAACAAAGTGATACTTAACTAGTTATTTTTCTCACTTTGACCTATGCATAGGGCCTCTTGGTTGCTGAGGATATGTGTCTTTTATTATTTTTTCACCTTCCTAGGTTCACAGTGATTCCAAAAACAGTCCTAGGAAGTTAGCAATCCAAAGAGGGGAAATCTCATTGGAAACCAACAGGGCACCTCCCGTTCTCCATAGTGGGTTTCCCCTTCCCTGATGCTAGATCCTGTGCTGAACCCTCAAACTGTGAGAAACATGTTCACGCTAAACAAAAGCAAAAACAAAAAACAATACTTGTGAAGCCAGGAAAGTTCTCATTTTATCATAACCAATTATTCTACATTTCTAATGAATGTGTCCCTCCCAAATGGAGAGGACCTCAAATAACTCATTAAAAGTCTTTAAAAGATACATTTGCCTTCCCCTTTGCCTTCTGCTGCTGCTAGTGCCTCTTCCAAATTATCTTACATTATATTTTATACAAGATGTTTAATTACTGATATATATGTACATATTGTTTCTTTGAGAGAATATAAGTTGTTTGAACATAGAGTTTGTGTCCCTGTCACACAGTAATCCCCTACCAAATGCTTTTTGGTTGATTTTCTTAAAACTGAAACTTGGTTAATGGAGTAGGGCTGAGATTTGCTGCATGGGATTACTGTCTTTACTTCAAAATGTTCTAAGAGAAAGTGCCAAAATGCTTCCTTGATTCTAAAAACCAAACACATTTAACATCTAGGAGATGTCTAGCCTCTCACCAAGGTACATTACTGAGATGCCCATAAATTTTCATTTTAAAAACTTGCCTTAAAATACATAGACAAGCATGAATCCTGCAGCAGTTTCCATGGAAATTCAAAGAGAAAATTAGCCAAGTACTAACCCTCCTTTTGAAAAGCTCATCACTATATGTATGTGATTTAAGAAGAACAACTTGATTAATAAGTTGAGACTCACTATTGATAGCTATGGTATGGATTAAACTCTATCAATAAAACACTTTCTCTATCAAAGGTTAGGGAATAGGTCTGTTACTTCACTGATATAGGTAACTGTCAGGGGAAGACATTTCCTTTACCAATACACTTTTGGTATCCTTTACAACTTAGTCTCTGAGAACTTCCTAAAGCACTGAGAGGTAAAATGATTTGTCCAGGTTCACATAGCTCCAATGCCAGACGTAGGAGCTGGAACAAGTATTCCTGATTTTGAGGTTGGATCTCTCTTCACTTACCACATTACCTTCTTCCATAAAGCCTGTTAAATTTTGTTGGAAAAATAAAAATTAGATTTCTGTTCATATGGATAGTTTGGTTTTAAAAATCTAATTCTAAATATTATGTGGTATCAAAATTACATCTTAATTTTTAAAAAAGAACAATGCAAGATGACTCCTTTATGCTTATCAATGTTTTTGTATTGATTTCAAATAATAAAACCTTCAAATATTTTCCATTAATATTCAATTTTTTCATATTTTAAAATAAACTTTGTTTTTTAAGTATATGTTAAATTTAAAACAATAATATGAATATTGTCCTACTTGCCTGACCCCTTTCTTCTGTGTATATTTTTTAAGTATTTAATTTATTTTTAGTTTTTAGCATATACTTACATAAGATTTTGAGTTTCAAATTTTCTCTCTCTTCCCCCTTCTCAAGACGGTGTGCAATCTGATATAAGTTCTTCTTATATATTCATATTAAACATATTTTCACATTAGTCATGACATAAAGAAGAATTAGAACTAATGGGAAGGGGGGTGGCTAGGTGGCACAGTGAATAGAGCACCGGCCCTGGAGTCATGAGGACTTGAGTTCAAATCCAGCCTCAGACACTTAACACAAATAACTAGCCATGTGATCTTGGGCAAGTCACTTAGCCCCCAATTGCTCTCCAAAAAGCCAAAAAAAAAAAAAACATAATGGGAAGAACCTCGAGAACAGAAACAAAGCAACAAAAGAAAAGGAGAGCATATAGTATGCTTCCATATGCATTCAGACTCCAAAGTTCTTTCTCTGGATGTGGATAGCATTTTCCCATTTGAGTCTTTTGGAGTTATCTTGGATAACTTTGATAACTCAGCATTGCTGAGAAGAGCTAAGTGTATTAAAGTTATTCATCCCACAATATGGTTGTTACTGTGTACAATGTTCTCCTGGTCCTGCTCATTTCACTCAGCATCAGTTCATATAAATCTTTCCAGGTTTTTCTGAAGCCTACTTACTCATCATTTCTTATAGCATAATAGTATTCAATTACATTCATATACCACAACTTGTTCAGCTATTCCCCAATTGATGGACATCCTCTCAATTTCCAATTCTTTGTTACAGCAAAACAATTTGCTGTAAATATTTTTGTACACGTGGGTCCTTTTCCCATTTTTATGATTGCTTTGTGATATAGACCTAGAAGTGGTATTTCTGGGTCGAAGGCAGTTTTATGCCTTTTTGGGCATAATTCCAAATTGTTCTCCAGAATGGTTGGATAAGTTCACAACTTTACCAACAATGCATTAGTGTTCCAAAGTTCCCAGATCTTCTCCAGCATTTATCATTTTCCTTTTTTGTAATGTTAGTCAACCTGATAGGTATGAGAGTTGTTTTGATTTTCATTTCTCTAATCAATAGTGATTTAGAGCATTTTTTCATATGACTATAGATAGCTTTAATTTCTTCCTCTGAAAACTGCCTGTTCATATATTTGACAATTTATCAATTTGGAATGACTTGTATTCTTAAAAATTTGACTCAGTTTTCTTTATATTTTAAGAATGAGGCCTTTATTAGAGACACTGGCAATAAAAAATTCTTTCCCAGTTTTCTGCTTCCCTTCTAATGTTGGTTGCATTGGCTTTGTTTGTACAAAAACTTTTCAATTTAATATAATCAAAATCATCCATTTTTCATTTCACAATGTTCTATATCTCTTGTTTGGTCATAAATACTTCTGTTCTCTATAAATCTGACAGGTAGGCTATTCTTTGCTCTCCCAGTTTGCTTATGAGCCTTTATTTCTAAATTATTTACCCATTTGAACTTTATTTTGGCATATGGTGTAAGATGTTGCTCTATGCCTAATATCTGCCATACAATCTTCTAGTTTTCCCATCAGTTTTTCATCAAATAGTGAATTCTTATCCCAGAAGATGGAGTCTTTGGGTTTATCAAACAGTAGATTACTTTAGTTGTTGACTACTCTGTCCTGTGTACCTAACATATTTCACTGATCCACCACTCTGTTTCTTAACCAGTACCACCTCTTTCTCTTTTTTCTTTATTGTTTGCCACCCAGGATCACAGGTTGGATATTGGAAGGCATGAATTACAGAATAAAGGAGATACAAAAATAAAAGCTGTTAATAAATGTTATTCTTCAAAAGAATCTTCATACTAAAAATTTTCAAAGGACATCCTGAGAAAATCTCTACTTTGCTTAGTCCCACACATATCTCTCCAAGCAAATGTAATTATTTTAGTTATTAATGGTTCTACTTGTGGAACATTATGGGTTTTTTTTTTAAAGATTTTAAAACAGAGATGAAGATATTAAAGTATGTGGAGACAAGTGAGTGAAAGGTCTAGGTGAGCAGTGTGAGCTCTAACCCCTTGATCCATGGACTGTGAATCCCTTGGTTTTTGTCTCTACCACTCAGAACTTTCTCAGATGTGAACAAGCCTCAGAGCCAAGAGATCAAGGAAATTAACACCTTGAAGGAAGGAGGGGCTTCTGAATGCTAGGCACTATATAAGCCCTAGATAAGGCAGACTTGGGGTTCCCTACACTGAAAGCAGAGTCTAAGTCTGGGAAGTGTGAAACTAAAGTAAAGATCCCAGGAGAAACAAAGGAGAACATGGCCTCTTGCACAGACTTGATTCAAGATCTCCAGGAGCAACTCATCTGCCCCATCTTTAGGCAGTACTTCACAAACCCAGTGTCCCTTGAGTGTGGACACAGTTTTTGTCCAACTTGTCTTCTCAGGAGCTGTCAGGAAGCTTTTACTCTTTTCTACTCTTCAGAGTGTAGGAGTGTCTCCCAGGTGAGGAACTTCCAAGTCAATGTGTGTTTTGGGAAACTGGAAACCATTACCAAAATCCTAAGACCCTACTGCTTGCAGAACACTGAAGGACATGGCAAATATATTGAGGTACATCAGGACGTCCAGAAGCTGTTTTGTAGGGATTACCACAGCCCAATGTGTGTCCTGCTCTCAGTCACAGGAACATGAAGCTCACATACTCTATTGTATTCATGAAGCTGCTGAGGACTTCAGGGGGAAACTCCAAGAAACTGTGAATGATTTGTAGGGGAAAACTGAGAAAGTTGTACAAAAGGTGGCTAATGAAAAGGATTTTACTTAAAATATTGAAGGAAGCAATAGAGACTCAAGAGAAAAATATATTGTCTGAATTCCAAAAAGCACAACAGCTCCTGGATGAGGCAGAAAATGAGTGTCTGTCAATTTTGCAAACACAGGGGAGAGCCAATTTGGATGGCCTGAAGGAGAGAATTGGAGGACTATCGCACCATAGTCAAGACTTAAGAAAGAGAATCAAAGAATTAGAAGAGTAGTGCAAGAAACTCGATGTGGATTTGCTCCAGAATGTGACAGAAGTATTAAAAATCAATGACTCTGTACTTCATGAGAAAACAGAACATTTCTGCATAAAGAGAATTGTTTGTCGCATCCCTGGAATTATAGAAGCAATTTCCAATTTCCAAGTAGATTTCACTCTGGATTGTAACACAGCCAGTCCAGGTCTCATCATATCTGAAGATTTGAAGAGTAGTAAGCTACAGAAGAATAGAAGAGAATTTGCCTAAGGACAGTGAGAGATTTAAAGATTTGGTCCTGGTTGTTCGTGGTATTCAGTCCTTGATTTCAAAGAGATGCTTTTGGGAGGTGAAGATACCAGGCCATAGCAACTGGTATCTTGGTGTCTGTAACATATCACCCCAACTGGAAGGCTACTTTGCACTTATGGCTCTATCTGAGAACAATTGCTGCTATCTTGAAAAAATCAAAGGGGGAAATTTTCCCTGTCTGTGCTCATGGAGAGATACCATTTTAGAATGTGAGAGAAAGATGTCTTATTTAAAATTTCCCTACTGCTTCATTCTCAGGACCTCTCAAGCCCTTATTCTCTCTAAGAAAGGACTGATGAATGATTGCCCTCTAACAATCTACCCCTAATTGAAAGTTATGAAGGAATAAGTACATACTTATTGACCAAATAGTCTTCAGGAACTGTATTTCACAATTCTTGTGTACTTTGCTATATGTACTTATTTGCCCAATCAAAGATCATAGTCATTCCTCTCTATCTTATCTGTAATACTCACTGACTTTGCACCAACCTTGTTGTGAACTTCGCCCCTTAATATATGTATATATATATATATATATATATATATATATATATATAATCATAAAACTTTAATGCTGAAAGTTTCCTGAGAGGATCCATAGTGTGATCCAAATATGAAGATACTATAACAACATAACTTTGGAGAGGTAAAAATGACTAGTCTATTCCAATATGTTTCCTAAACCCTTCTCCCCCCTCTAACTAAATTATATTGTATTTACATTTCATGAATTTTGTATTTACTAAATTTTATATATGTTTTCCTTGTATCCCAGCAGAATATAAACCATGTAAGGCCAGGGATTTTTTCCTTTTTTGTATCTATATCGCTAGAACCTGACTGGTCCTTAATAAATGTTTGCTGAATTAGAAAAAAAGAGAAGGCAATGTTACTTTAATGGTAGATAAATTCAGTCAGTACTGGTCAATAAATATACAGAAATAAAAGTGTTTCCATTTATCCATATGTTTGCTGATATGTTAGAACATAGTGGTAAGCAAGATCTTTTTCTTTCTCTTTTTTTTAGGCATTACATTTTTTTAAATTTTAGAGTACTGTCACCAAAATAATAATTTCTATCATCAGTATTACATAACAGTCCCATGATTTGAGAAATGCTTGCATCTCCTACATTTAATTGTAATATTTTACTTCTCCTATAAATTGCATGCTGCTTTCATCAGGTTCTTAAAAGCTGTGTAATTGCATTGAACTAAAACCTTTAAGTAGTGTAATGGACCATGTGCCTTTTAGGTTCAGTAAGTGGATCATGAGGGAGTGGTAAAAGGTGGCTTTGTATAAGCATACATTCTAAGTAATCATAGAAGTTTTGAGTTGGAAGGACTTCAGGTATAATCTAGCAACAACCACTGCATTTTACAGAAGAAGAAACTTAGGCTTAGAGAGGGCAACCATCTTGCCCAAAGTTTCATTATAGCTCATGAGGTTACATAATTAGCCTTAGCTAGAATTTTAGAAATGCCAGTTAAAGAAACTGCTTGCACTGGAAAGCATCTAGGTGGCACAGGGAATAGAGTGCTGGGTCTGGAGGCAGGAAGATTCCTCTTTTCCAGTTCAAATCTGACCTCAGACACTAGCTGTGTAACCCTGGACAAGTCACTTAGCCTTGTTTACCTCCCTTTCCTCATCTGTAAAATGGCAAACCACTCCAGTGTCTTTGCCAAGAAAACCTCAAATGGGGTCACAGAGGGTCAGACATGACTGAAAATGACTGTACAACAACAATGAAACTTTGTATTGGAAGTCAAAATATAAGATTGGGGGAATCAGGCATTTTTAAAGTCAAAGTGAAAGAGAAGTTTATTTCCAGGAATCAAAAGACTGAAAATTAAAGAAGCTAAATACAAATCATATTTGCTTGTTGCAAATGTTTTCATGTCACTTCTTGAATATACATTCTCTACTTTCAACATGGTTAGAAGAGCTTAGATGAAAAGAAATGTTTCCTGTTATAACTCCCAGTATATAACCTAGCTTAGTGCTTTGTGCAATGACATCTGAGTTCAAAAGCTTTTGAGAATTTATCATGAGGTTTGTATTCAAGTGCAGCTTTCCAGCGTATACCTGAGGAAGAATAACCTGGGTAAGAAGGTATAACACCAATGTGATAGTCACAGTGCCCACAGCAACTATAAATATGCTAGTGTAGTTCTGAATCACAAATTGTAGCAGACTGTCCACATGGAAGAGAGAACCAAAATATTTATTCAAACACCAGAAAGCCAAATACTTCATAGCAACCAAGAAGTTGGTATTCAGACATCACCCAAGCCTTCCTTTCCCAAGTCTTCCCTCTGTTAGGCCTTCAAAACAAAACAGGCTCCCTTGAGCAAAAATGCCCCTCTCTCACTCTTGCTATCTGCTCTGCCTCCACTCTGTGTGCTCCTATCTCTGCTCATGCTCTCCTCTGATCCTTCCTGCTCCACCCTTCATATTCCACCCTTTCAGCAAGCTCCTCCCACTAAAGGCTCCATGTGATAATATTTGGCCTATTAAAGGCAGGGAAGGTCTTCAAATTCCTATTACCATTACAGAAGGAGAGGTCTTGACTTTGGCCTTGACCATGTTTCATCCTCTTCTATCCACAAATTCCCCACCCTCATCCCAACACATTCCTTTGGCCAGGGGAGGACCTTTCAAGCTTCAAGACACCTGGGAGATTATAGACTTTCTGTCACTGTCCTAGGAATATCCCCAGATTAGCTATCTGATGTCTCTAGATTAGCAACCAAGGAAGATGAACTCAGATTCATTGAAAGGAACTTTTTGAGTAAGCAAACCACAAATGGGAGAAAAGGATTTCTAGCAACAAGAATCCATGAGTCCTTGTAATGTAATGCTAAGCAAAGGCAACTTCCCAAGTTTCAAAATTCCAGCATAGGTGCTCTCCATTTTATTCAGTGACAAATTAAGAACAGAGAAGATCAAAATATGACATCATTCAAAATACAGCATTTCCTAAGTGTCATTAAATAATCTCCAAGTACTACCCCACCCCAGGACATTACATTCATTCAATCAATTACAAAGTCCTTGTTCTAAATACTGCTCCACTCCTAGGCTGTACCTTCATTTAGTCCATCACAAAGCCCCTCTTCTCAAATGGAGATTAGTTTCCAATCATAGGTAAAGTACATTCATTTGTTCAATCATAGAACACAAAAAGGTCAAAAGTTCCCCACCCCTGGATCACAATTGAATCTACCACAGAGTTACAACAAGTTTAAGCACGGCACTTAATACCCAAATGGAGGTCTTTTCTTCATCTTGACAGGAAGCAAGTTCTCAGCAATCTTTGTTCCTGGGGAGACAAAGCTTAGCAAGGCCACAAGATACATTGCCAGTCTCTTCATTCATTCATCCTCTGTCTGCAGAACAGTCCTAGGACCCCTGAAAACATTAGCAAAACCCTCTCCCAGGATTTCTGTAAACATACAACAAGAAAATCCTTCTTCAGGGCTTCGGAACCAACAGCAAGGTTCCAAGAATTGTGCAACAACAGGACTGTCTTTCACCAGTGGCCAAATCTGGCAAAACAACATCAAAACAGACAGACAAAGTACCAGCATAACAGCCATGTCTCCTCAGTCCTTGGCAGCTCTGGGGGCAGGTCTCAAAAGTCCAGGGCAATTCAAAGTGGCCCTCAGCAATCCTTTCAGTCTCTCTCTGCCTCCAAAAGTGCTGCTTCCAAAAAGTTCTTCTGCCTCTCTCTTGTGTCTCTCCAAATCTACATCACCAGCTCCTCCCAGTTCAGCCCTCTCTTTTCAGTCAACAAGTCCATCCCACAAGTGCTATTAACAAGCTCTGGGTTTTAACACAATCAACCCAAAAACCAAGCCAATACAGGGGAATCTTTAAATGCCATTACTATTACAGTCCTTTGTCATATGTGCTCTACCTTTGAGCTCACTTCTCCCTTTATGTGCTTGTGGGAATGTCTCACTTTTGGGGGAGTATTTTTTTGAGGGGGGAGTCAGGGCAATTGGGGTTAAGTGACTTGCCCAAGGTCATACAACTAGTAAGTGTTAAGTGTCTGATGTCAGATTTGAACTCAGGTCCTCCTTACTCCAGGGCTGGTGCTCTATTCACTATACGACCTAGCTGCCCCCTGTGAGAGTATTTTTTGTACAAACTGTTCTTATTGTAATACCTTAATAAATAGATTTTTCCAAAAACTTTCTAAGATTGGTTAACTAAAAGATACTCAATTGATGCTCTTGGGGGCAAGCTCACTTCTGTAAGTTCAGGCCAGTGGCTCAGAGAATACTCAGAATATTTGAGTCAATGGTACCAGAGAATCCCTGATCCCTCAGGAGTTCTCTCAGAATGCTTAGTGCGGGGAGTAGTCAAGTTATGGGAACCTGAATTGTTAGTAGGACTGGGAGTTGAAATGAAAAGAGTTGATATGCAGTTTATATGCAGTAGACTTTGCTATTCCTTTTTTAATTTGGGGCCAAACATTCCCTATATGTTTACACAGACACATACATCTTGCCCATCCGTGTATGAATATATGCATGTATATATATGTATATGTGTATATATATATACTTACACTTATACAATACATATCAGTGTTTATGTCACATATTTATATGCATGTACAGATGAACATGTATGGAGACAGAGGCAGATACAGACACACAGAGAAAAGCTATGTAGGTTATTCACCACCCTTCAGACCAAAATTGGGGATTGTAATACAATCTGCTCTTCAAGGCCTCAAGGAAGTTTCAAGATTCTTGCAGGGACTCCATGATCCACCTTAGATGACAGACTTTAAGGTTTACTTTTTGCTCTATGAAATTAAATACTTAAAAAAAAACCCATAATCAATAAGTAATTAACATAGTAGAATCTTGCATTTTCTACATCTTTTTGGTCATTTGTGTGATGGCAAAGAAGTGATCTACTATAGAATAAAACATCATAAACCGAACAATTGGTGATCTTCATCTACATGAATTTTCCAATGGAAATTGTTATGCCAAGCTTCTCTGAGCGTCTTCCAGGAGGTTCTGTAAGATTTCAGGGCCTAATGAAGCCAGCATGATATCATTCACAAATAGGAGCATTTGAAAGACCTCAATATTCATAGGAAATCCCTTTTTCAATCTCATCCCTGTATTGAAGCTTTTCCATGACAGTAGCAATATACTTGTGTTAATTACACACATCTCTCTTGGTTTTTTTTTGCCTTGCCTGAAAGTGTCCAGAGGGTTGTCAAATGATACCATCTATGTTGCCATCTCATATAAGGAATTTTGAATAATTTTGATATGTAGGGGTTTTGAGAGCTGATTGGAATTCTGGGGTTTGTAGTTAAGAGGATCAAGCAGTGGTCTCTTTCTTCCCTGAGATCAATTTGGACTGTAACAATATTTTAACTAAAAGGTAGAAATGAGACATATCTAGGAATTTTGAAAATGATATAAACAATTTGTGAGTGAACAGAATGAATGACAAGATCTATGATTGCATGGGTTGAGTAGCAGGGTGTGGTAGGGGAGCTGGCATTCTCAGCCTTAGCCAAAAGTTAATGAGTTGAGCTGGAGAGAAGCATATGAAGGCAATAAATGAAGGAGAGCAGAGCTGTTATAGAGAAGGGCTAAACATGAGCTATATTATTCCTGCTGGCATTTCAGAAGAAAGAACTTATAATGAAATTGCGGGCAATAATTCAATGCCTTCTTTAAGAACTGAAGGAGGTTTTAAGATTCCTGCAGGGACTCCATGGACCACCTTAGAGGCCAGATTTTAAAATGCCATTTTGCTCCTATGGAATTAAATGCTTTGAAAACATAATCAACAAGCAGATATCACAGTGGATTCATATTTTCCACATATTTTTAGCTAATTTTGTTATGGCAAAGATGTAATCTACTGATAAGCTCATGAGAAGCACCTTGGAAGACCCTTTCCCCAAAGATGACACCAAAGGAAGACCCTTTCCCCCAAGATGGCGCCGAAGGTGAAGAAGGAAGCTGTTGTCCCCCCAAGACAGAAGCCAAGTCCAAGGCTTTGAAGGCCAAGAAGGCAGTGCTGAAGGGTGTCCATAGCCACAGAAAGAAAAAGATCAGAATATCCCTCACCTTCTGGCGACCCAAGACACTGAGACTTCAAAGGCAGCACAGGTACCCTAGGAAAAGTGCCCCTCAGAGAAACAACCTCCATCACTATGCCATCATTAAATTTCCCTTGACCACTCAGTCTGCTATGAAGAAGATTGAGGACAACAACACTCTAGTCTTCATTGTGGACGTCAAGGCCAACAAACATCAGATCAAGTAGGCTGTAAATAAGCTGTATGACGTGGTCAAGGTCATCACACTGATCCTGCCTGATGGAGAAAAGAAGGCCTATGTCCATCTTGCTCCAGAGTACACTGCTTTAGATATTGCCAACAAAATTGGAATCATCTAACTTACTGTGTCCAGCTGTGTCCCATTCCACCTACAATAAAAAGTTTTCCAGAATAAAAAAAATGTAATCTACTGTAGAATATTGCTAGTGAAAACCTGCCAGTTCCTTACTGTCATCAACAAGGTGGTCTTTGATCTGTGTGCAGATTATTCTTATAAAATACTTAATATATAGGAAAATAGTCATAGTTCAGCACTTTTCATTCCCTTCTCATTTTTTTTGGGGGGGGGAGGTAAGTGTTATTAAGAAAGTACAGATTTTCCCCCATGCTTTTAGTTGTCTTCCCTTCCTTTATAAATTGTGAATTCATCCACAGTGCCTTCACACTTTTATTATTTTCATCATGGATATTTTCTATCCTCCATGTTTGTCTAATTCAATCTTTGTCAATCATTTCTATTTTTCTTCTATGTTTTACTCTACTACCATTTTCTTTTTTAAATAACTTTGGGATGACCACCTTATTTCTCAGTAAACTTTATTCAGACACATTTTAATCATCCATTGCTTCTCTCTTTATCATGAGGTTATATTTTTCATGATTTTCCATGGGCTCTTTTATCCAATTTTACAGATTAGATTATATTCTAAATTGGTAATACCCTTAGCTGTCATATCTCTCCACTAGAAAAATAAATCAACTGTTAACTTTTGGTCACCTTGTTGTAGCAACTAGTTTACATTTTTTAAACCATCATGTGAAATTAGTGAAGTCTCTGTCTATATCCCTCCATCCATAGCTGATTATCATTAATACATGGTCTGAATATGTTAAGATTGAGTAGTTTTAATATTTTTTCATATTTATTATTTCTTTTATATTTATAGAAATTTAAAGTTTTTTCTAGAAAGCTGGTGGTCAGATAGCTGATTCAGAAATGATCTTCACATCAAAAATTAGTTTCCTTTGTATTAAAAATATGAAGCATTTTAATTTTGTGATGTTATTTGCTGCTTGCCATTTCAAATGCCTTCTTGTTCTTTTCTTGTAGAAAGTACTTATGAAGTATAGTATGAGACGTCCATATAGTCAATTTGTCTTTGTCTTCTCTCATTCTCACCTTCATTTTCTAATGGATTTCCCATTATTCTTACCTATTCCTAGCTTTATTCTTTTTTTTTTTTTTTTGCTTTTATTTGGAGGGCAATTGGGGTTAAGTAATTTGCCCAAGGTCTCACACCGGTAGGTGTGTGTGTGTGTGTGTGTGTGTGTGTGTGTGTGTGTGTGTGTGTGTGTGTGTGTGTGTGTGTGTGTGTGTGTGTATTAAGTGTCTGAGGCCAGATCGGAACTCAGGTCCTCCTGACTTCAGGGGCAGGCACTCTACTCATTGCACCACCTAGCTGTCCCTCCTAGCTTTATTCTTTATACTTAGCTAAGATGGTTCTAAGAAAGTAGATTTGATATGTTGCCAGAAAATAGACTTTTTAGTAAGGATCTATCTAGAGATGCTTGGCACAGAGTCATCTCCACACCATGATGAAGCATAAGGATAGGAGTTTATTGAATTTTTATTATTATTTTGCATGAAAAATGTTATTCCTTGTGGTACAACTGGTTAGACTGAAGCTGTGTTTTAATCATTCAATCATGTGTTTGGCACAAAGATGGGTAACAAACAATATGCCAGTTTGGCACACATTGAATTCTGTTAGAACTTGTAGTCCATGGAAATTGTATTTATTTAATTTCCTTTGTGACTTTTTGTTTGTTTTTAGAATTCTTAAGTGCACCTAAATAATAATTTAAAATATTTTCACCAACAAATGCTACCCAGTAGAGTCCTATCTATGTAACTCAAGTGACATGAATTTTTGTTGAAAATATCTAAATAGTTTAGTCATCTCTCTAGTCTATTCCCACTTTAATAAGAAGAAAATTCACAAGAACATAATCTACCAGAGCAATTTTATCTTCCAAATCTGAACATTAAACTATGGAATTGGCTTAGAATGTTCTTGTTTATTTCATTATTGCATAGTAAAGGGAAACCAAATGAGGTTGCCATATGTAACATAATGATAATGAAAAATTCAATATGGGCTTAGAGGATAAGGTGCACATTTGACTAATTAAAAGGAAAATGACGAATTTATAGCTCAGAGTTATTTTTCTTTGACATGGATTCCAAGTACTTCCTTATTAGACCTAAGAAGAATAAGTTCCCCCTACATTAAAAAAAACAAAACACAACAACCAACATATCATTACTATAATCCAGCAGAAAGCACTGATTAATGACATGTTTTGACTAAATTGTTGTTCATCCTTGGTTTTTGAAGAGGATTGGTGAAACTATGGGTGATATCTTGATTTGTGCAAGAATTGGATTTAAGTGAAATAGAATTGTATATAGTCATCAGCCTTACTTTTCCAATGTCATCAAAGTCCAGTGGCAAGACAGATGTCAAGACAACTGGATACAATGGATGGCCTTGGTGTCTTTGATGTCTAGTCAATTTGACTAAGTAATATTGACATCATTGGTGGCATTTATGCTGAATGAAAACTGGTTGGCTTTCATTGTCTAATTTTTGATAAGAACTAAAAATCAATTAAGACTTTGTTTAAAGCACTGAAAGACAGTATGGCAAGAGAGATGGTAGGGTATCAGACATAAGTCAAACTAAGAATGTGTTGGTCCATAAGTCCATATCCAAAGAAGATCAATGCTTTGAGTATTCCTGTATCTCAATGGTTTTTCTTCCCTTTCCCCACATATTTATGATGAAAACTCATCCAACAAGCACTTATTAAGTGATTAATATTTGCTAAGTATTGTGTTAAGCATAAAACAGATAAAAATCAAACAATTTCTTTATTCAAGGTACTTTCTATTGGTTACAGAAATGCAATGTAGAGAAGGTAGAGTCAATTTCTGCAGATTATAATTGAGAAACATATAAACATATATTTAATTACACATAATTTAATTCAAGTCCCAGATTTTCCATGGACAGCTACTAACTAGCATTCAGTTTGGACTATTAAGATCCTCCCAAGGTGGGGAAATCAAGGTCACTGGTAAAAAATTCTCTTTATTTTATACATAGCAATCATCCTAATAAAATCTCTCTATCAGCAGTCACAGTCTAACATTTTGCCTTTGGACTATATATGTACTGCTAGGTCTCAATTAGTGCAGTCAATGCTGTGAAATGGTAGCATTATTTGAATTCACCCTGTATATTTCCATCGTACTATAACCAATGACCATATTTTACAGAATTGTAAATTTGAAAAGTAAAAATTCAAATGCCTGTGATGACTTCATGGAATTCATTATTAGCATTAACTGGAACATAACTATATTCTAGAAGTTTATGGTTTAATGATACAACTGCTGATTCCCATTAGTCTTTGAATCTCGTTAAGTGAGGAGATATTAATTTGCTTCAAAACTTCAACTCTCTGACTAGTGTTTCTAATCAACAGCAAGCTTTGCCTGTGGAGGCATAATCAGGAGGTGCTGATGCCTAATTCTGTTTTTGCCATAGGAAATACCTGGGCCTCATCCTGGAAAAACCTATTTCTTAAGCCCATTCATATAGATTATGTCTCCAAAAGGCTTGCTTCCCTTCTCCCTTTGGTGAATTTCTCCTGGGGCCTCCATTTTTTTGCTTTTTGGAGGGCAATTTGGGGTTAAGTGACTTGCCCAAGGTCACGTAGCTAGTTTTTGTATTAAGTGTCTGAGGCCAGATTTGAGCTCAGGTCTTCCTGACTCCAGGGCCAGTGCTCTATTTACTGTACCACCTAGCCATCCCCTGGGCCTCCATTTTTTTGAGGGGCCTATGATGCCTTTCCTTCATTCCCCTGTCATCCCTATTCCTGATTTCCTCTGGACTTTCATGCTATCATGCTGGGTACTTTCATTCCAGTGGTGTGCTGGAGGCAGCTTGTACTGACTTGAAGCAGCTGATTGTTAAATTTTCAGTGTGAGCATTATGCCTTTTAAATTGGCTAATAGGGCTAAACTTTTTGTGTTGTTGATTGTATAGACTTAAGAAAATGTCACTAATTCAAATTAAACTCAAAAGTATGGAATGTATCCTCTTTTTTTTTTTTTTTGATAGAGGCTGATGTTAAACATTTACCAGCACACCTCTGCTTTCTTCCCCTCCTTCTACTCTGCTACTTTTCAGCTCCTTTTAATGTATTGTCTTCTCCTATTAGAAAGAAAACTCCTTGAGGGCAGAGACCTTATTTCTTTTTACCTTTATTTGTATTCCTAGTGCTTAGCACAGTGACTGGAATATAATATTCCTAATAAACACTTTTTCCTTTCCTTACTTTTACTGAAAGTAATCACGATAGTTCAATGTTTCTTTGTTCATTAATTTGGAATAAACTTGGCATACAGCATGCTCTCCACTAAGAGTTCTTTACTTTTTTCATTATTCAGGTATAATTGCATTTATGTATGCTGCCAGCAGTGTAATAACCAAGTAAAATACATTCTAACTGGCATCTATAATGGCAATCTAATACACTTTTTAGAACTAGCTAAGTAGAATAAATATGGTCCACAGAGCCATTCTTTTAAAAGGTAAGTAGTGTGTATTTTACATTGTGTGGATAAGGTGTTGTAACTGAAAAGTCCCTAAGTAGGTCAACAAAGTTAAAAGTGTAAAAGCATAATGGGATGGGGGGAATTAATAATGTCATTTGAATAGGATGAATGTCTCAATTGAGAAATATGTCTTTTAAGAAATGGAATAATACTCAAATTATCGTTTTAGTATTTGAACATGATGAATTATGCTTTTATCTTCAATTTTCAACACTTTGTGAATCCATTCTTTGTGCCATACTGACTCTATTGCACTTCAAAAATTATGTAACTGTGAGGGGATAGTGGGTAAGGAGTTTCTGAGAAGGAATATAAGCTCTCATGGGATCATGAGTCAGGAAGCTGATTTTTTTTACATGTGGCTAACTTGCCCTATGCTCCCATGGGCACATGACATGATGGTTTGGGGGTATGGTTGGATAGTTATCCTGATCAAAATTTCTTCCCTTCTATTTGATTATTATTGCTTGGCAGATTCACACTGAGACTGAGTGGAAAGGGGGCTTTAGGTGAAGCCATTCAGTAGGTGGTCTGGACTGGAGGTATTGTGGGGGTGAGCAAGGGGGCATCAATCACAGGAACATTGTGATTAGTGAGTGATATTTACTAATCTTACCTCCCTAGATTAGATGAAGCTTGTTAAATTGATAGTTTGGTAACCAATCACCCCCAGTCCTAAATGTAGCTGCTCAAACTAGTTGTTGGATAGGAACTTCTCAGTATATAGTCAGGTCAATCAGTGGTCAAACATGGAGTCACTTTTGTCAGCTAGGATCTAGCAATGCAGAAATCCTCACAATAACAGAGCTAGAAAAGGTCCATAGAAAGGCAACAACATGTAGTTTAGTGGGGGAAAAAATATCAATCATCAGATACTATTACCTTTAGAATTAAATACAAATTTCTCTTTGATATTTAAAAAGTATTTTAAAGCTTAGCTCCAACACATTCTTCCAGACATTAAAATTACTGAGAGAAATAATTATCAATAACCAATAATTTGGGAGATCCAGAGTTCTCCCCTTCTTTTAAAATCCTCATTTTAAAAAGTAAAAAGTTCAATCTCTTGAGCGACATTACTGATAATGAGAATGAATTAACTTCTCCATCTGACCCAACCCAGCCTTACCAGGAATCTCTAGCCACAGGTGAATTCCATTCAATCAATCTTGAGTGGAGACAGATCTTTTCATCTGGACTGCCCAAGGCTGGGGGTGGTCTAAGTATAGAGATTGTTTCTCCTTCCAAGGATGAGGGGATGTTACTCTCAGTGTCTCATTTTAACATAGTTCACCTCTTATTGTGTTAAGCAATCAGAATTGATTGCCACTCCTCTTCCAAAAGAATATGTAAAAGTCTGTGGTCAATGTGGACTCATATAAGAGTCTCTGGTCAAGAGAGATGACCAAACAACCATCCTTTTATTAAGCTGCTGACATTATTATTAAAATGATTAAATTGCCTAGAAACTATGTCTCTAGAAATGATTTTAATCACCACAATTATGGCTAACCACAAAGGAATCAGAGCTTTGCACTACAAATTGTAACAAGGAACCCCCCTCTATTGGCTGAATATGGAGAATTCCCTGTTAGGACTCTGGCTGTGATATGACTTTCCCTTTGACCAGTAAGTAAATTTTATTTAGGTAAGTTTGTTCTGTGTCTGTCTGTTTTTGAAGATGCAAATTTTCACTCTCACCAGCAGAGGAATCATTAGTAGATTTTTTGTAAAGTCTACTCTTAAAAACCCTCTCAAACCAGGCTAAGGGGATGGTGTAAATTGGTTATTTTGAGGTGTGCACAAATTGTGTAAAATCTCTATTGAAGATCTGACAGGGAAGTGGCTGTATGGGAAGTGCAGAGTTCATTTGGGAGGCATTGTCTGGGTACTCCAATCCTGTTTTTAAAATAGTAATGACCTAGAAGCTTTTTTCAGGTAAAAATTTCATTAAGATGAAACAGGCAAACTGTAAGAATACCAACTCTTCTAAAAAAAAAAGTATGATATCTTGGGGAGCAAATTAGGTTAAAATTCTGCCCAAGAGGGAGAAGTCCTTTTAGGGTTTTCTGGCAGATGCCCCTTAAAGGAATTAGGCTTAACATAGGATTAGGTGTGTCCCTGGGAGGGTGTGGGGTAGACTTTGACTTTGAGCAGTAGCAAGATAGGTAAGCAAAAAAGCAGGGTGGAAAGCTTTCCCAAGCAAGTTTAGTTTTAAATCTCAGTCACTAATGATGTGGGGCATCATTACATACAAAGGTGCCATAAGGGTTAATAGTAAGGGTGACTTTCCCAGGCCCCCTTGAGGAAGTACAGGCTCTGGGAACCCTCTTGAACTCTGATTGAATCTTCATTTGATTAGGCATTTGCCTAAGGACATAAGACTTTCATTGTGGCTGGGCCCAAATCTCTTATTAATAGCCTAGCCCTCCTTTGTCCAGCTACTTCCCACACTTAATTTCTCATCACTAGAGTCTGAGCTCATCTGACTCCTTCTGAAGACCCTCCCCAAACTCCTCCCCTACACCACACCTAGATTCCTCCCACAACCTTTCTGTATATAAGACCCCAACTTGCCTCCTTGAGAAGTGAGGGTGCTGGAGAATGATCCAGCATAGACATAACTCTGTGTCAGATGATTCTGGCCAGCTTGTCCAGTACAAGCGTCACAGATACTGGGGCTCATTAAGAATCTACCCAATGTGGTGAATCTAATAAAACTTTGCTTTACTTTGACTGAGAGAAGACTTGAGTCAAATTCATTGGTCAGGACCCAGCCTGTTGGTATTTTGGGGTCTTTAGTACCCTTAAACACTAACCTCAACATTTATCGAACCCTGACCTCTCACCCTGAGGGTGTTTGAGGCTTATTCTTAGCCCATACTATAACTTGAGGGTGCCTTAATGCCCCTTCCACTTAGCTTGAAATATCATGCAATTTGTACCAAAAGAATTGCTTTTGTTCCCCTTATCCTGTGTTCCCCATCCTGTGTCATGACAATTTTTTCTTATCTTGCTAGCAACCACCTTCCTCATCTTGTTTGTACTTATCCAGTCCTTAAATCTCCAACCCCCTTTAGGAACCCTAAAATTATATCATCCTGCAGGCTGTTTTGCTTTTTGGCTATAAAAGTCTGGCCTTTTCCTGTATCATTGCTTTGTTTAGCTCCTTGCTAAGTCTCAGGCCCGTATGCTTTTGTGTTAATAAAGCTCCTTTTGGCTAAAAAGAAGGTCTGATTGAATTCTTTCAAAAATCTGAGTCAGCTCTCCCAACTCTGACTTCCACAACTAAGGCTCTGGTTTGTCTCTGTGTCTGTGTGAGCTAAGATTAGCTTGTTAAGTAAGGGAACTAAAAAGCTGAGACTCTCCCAGGAGTTAGTTTAGGAGGTAAAATAAGAGAAGGGATCTCTCTTTGGGTAAAAATGTCAATTTTTTTTTCCTTTGGTGGGGTTTTAACTGCGGCTCCAAGCTGATAACATCTTAGACCAAGCGGCCCATAGCTTGGCTATAGCCTGTAAGGGCCATTCTTCAGAGAAAACCCACCATCTCAAGTGAGGTTAATTAATGTGCCGCTTAAACCTACTTGTATTATGTTTAAATTAAACCTAAGGAATTGTGTTTGTCCCCTTCCTCCCTATATATTTGGCTTCAGGGCAATGTGTTTAAAACTTGCCTTTTAAGACAAAATGGAGCTGGGGCTCCTGGATTTTTAACTCTCCTGACTCCAACCCCCTTTTTTCATTGTGTTGTGTTTGATGTTCAGACCTTGCCTTTTGAAGTTTCTAGTCATGTTTAAGACATTTTGATCAAGGCTTTTATATCATGACCTTAACTGCAATCACTTTAGGATTTCAATAATTTGTTTAAAATATATATTAACATTGTAAAGGCTATTTTTTTTTTTTTGCTTTTTGGAGGGCAATTGGGGTTAAGTGACTTGCCCAAGGTCACGTGGCTAGTATTTGTGTTAAGTGTCTGAGGTCAGATTTGAACTCAGGTCCTCCTGACTCCAGGGCCAGTGCTCTCACTGTGCCACCTAGCCGCCCCCCAACATTCAGTTTTGATAGTTTTGTTATTGCCCTTTCCATTGTTGTAGAGTAGACACCGTATATTGCTTTCCCCACCCCCAATTCTTCTTACATCATCTTGCATATAAAATAAAATGAGATGTAGCCATCCATTCCTCATCAATTCCCCCTTAAATAGTGGGGACCCAAATTCATTTGGGGACATGGACAGAGGTCTTATTTTCTGGAATTGATGGGGTATAGAATCTGGCAACCCCCTTGAATCTTCTCACTGGATCTGGCATTCACCTGAACTCATAAGCCTTCCATTATCTATATTCCCAAATCTGTTCGCCTTAAACTAGTCTAGCCCTCCTTTTGTCTGTTACCTCAGGCTGTTTCTCACCTTGGATCCAATAAAAAAATTCCATTTTCTTGGTTCCTGAAGGCTGATCTTAGTCCCATCAAGACCCTCCCTAGACCCTACCTCCCAGACTGCTAGACTACCCCTAAATCTCTCCAACAGTCGTTCTGTATATAAGATCCATCTTGTCTCCATGAAGGTGCTCAGATTCAATCTAGCTAAGACTTAGTCTGTCAGATTGTTCTGGCCCATTTGTCAATATGTGTCACAAATGCTTAGGCTCCTTAAGAATCTACCCATTGTGGCAAATAATAATAAGCTCAAATAAACTTTGTTTTACTTTGGCTGAGAGAAAACTTGAGTTGGATTCATTTGGCAGAACCCCAGCATGTATTTTGGGGTCCTGAGCATCCCTAAACCCCAAACCTCAATAGAGCTACTTCAAAAAAGGCAACACTTTGTGGCCCTCTGGGTGATACTGAGGCCAAACAGTGTTACAGAAGGACACCAGCTTTTTCTTTTTAAATTCTTTGGAGAAACAAATTTTTCCCAGTGTTGTAAAAGACAACCCAAGGGGAAGCTAGGTGGCACAGTGAATAGTGCACCGGCCCTGGAGTCAGGAGGACCTGAGTTCAAATCTGGCCTCAGACACTTAACACAAAACTAGCTGTGTGACCTTGGGCAAGTCCCTTAACCCCAATTTCCCTACCTTCCCCCCTCCAAAAAGCAAAAAAAAAAAAAAGACAACCCAAAGGCCAACTTTGGGAAATTAAAAAGAATTGACTCATTATAGGCATAGGTGCTGGAAGATCCTCCATAAAGGAAGATCTGGGAGTAAGCCTCAAAAAACAAACAGAACAAAACAAGACCAAAAAAAAAATACAAAAAGATACCTAAAGTTTTCCCAATTCCCTAGTGCTGAGAGAATTGAAAGAATTGGGCTTACACTTCCAGATGGGGTATTTGTCCTTGCTCTCCATCCTTCATAAGCTGTGTCCAGGTCTATGGCCTCCTCTAACATAACCACTGGACCAGAACCTGAGAACTTCAGGCTGAGTATGATACAGCTTCCTAGCTGTATATGGGACCTGAAAGGTAAGGCCTGAAAAGCACCTCCAAGGTACTTGGGGAGGGAGAAGGGGATAGGGAGAGGGGGGAGACTTATGTACCAATGCTTCCTGGTCAGGGAACCATAAAATTCTGAGGTTTAGGGTTTTAGGTTTTTTGAGGTTTGGGCTCAAGACCCCAAAATATCAATACACTGTGTCCTGCTGAATGAATTTGACCTAAGTCTCTATCAGCTAAAATAAAGCAAAGTTTTTTAAAGATTCGCCATAATGGGTAGACTCTTAAGGAGCCTAAATATTTGTGAAGCTTACATTGACAGAAAGATTGTGGGAGGGATCTGGGGGTGGTCTAGTGGAAGGATTTAGGGAGTGTCTTGAGGGGGAGTCTAAGGAGGACCTTGAGATCAGACTCCAGGAATGGGATTAAAAGTGGGATATAGCTGAAGTCCACTTGAAGATGACAGACAATGGAGGGCTAAACTAGTTCAATGCAATAGATTTGGTTATAGATATTTTGATAGGATCAAGGGTAGGAAGTAGCTGGACAATGGAGGGCTAGGCTAGGTTAAGAGTAACAGAGATTTAGGCCTAGCATAATGAAAGTCTTATGGCCTCAGGCAAATGCCTCATCAAGTGGGAAGATTCAAGGGGGTTCCCAAAGCCTGTACCCCATAGCTCAATCTTATACTTACATCTTATTATAGTAACTCAGAGATGTTCTGGTATTAATCTATTATTTAATAGATTTAGTATTGTGCCTATAAAACTTCTTAATTATAGAAATTTTCTATGAAAGAAGAATAAAGACATAACTCTATAGTAAGGGAATAATTTTCCATAACTTCATGTTAATTCCAGGCAAAAGTTATATAGATGGCTGATTGCATCGGGTGAGACTTAAAGTCAACCAGATAGGATATCCTCTCTCTCTTTTTTTTTTTAACTGTCTTTTAAAAAATACTATTTTATATTTTTCTTCAGTTATCTCTCAAGAAAAAAATTAGCATTCATTTTTACAGATTTTTGAGTTCCAAGTTTTTCTCCCTCTTTCCCTTCCTCTCTTCTGAAAATAGTTGACAGTTTGATATAGCACATATATGTGCTATCATGTAAAACATATTTCTATATTAGTCACAGTTGTGAAAGAAGAAACAGATCAAAATTTTAAAAAACATGAGAAAGAATAAAGTAAGTGAGAATATATGCTTTGATCTGCATTCAGAGTCTGTAAGTTCTTTATCTGGATATGGATAGCAATTTTTTTTTCCATTAGTCCTGCATATTTGTCTTCCATCACTGTGTTGCTGAAAAGAGCTAAGTAATTCATAGCTGATCATCATACCATGTTGCCGATACTTTGTACAATGTTATCTTGATTCTGCTCATTTCACTTTGCATCAGTTGATACAAGTCTTTCTAGGTTTTTCTGAAATCTGCCTGTTCATCATTTCTTATTGCACAACAGCATTCCATTACATTCACATACTACAGCTTATTCAGCCATTCCACAGTTGATGGACATCTCCTCAAATTCCAATATTTTGCCCCCAGGGAAAGGGCTACTATAAATGTTTTTGCACATTACATCCTTTTCCATTTTTTAAGATCTCCTTGAAATACAGACCTAGTAGTGGCATTGCTAATCCAAGGGTTTGCACAGTTTTGTTGCCTTTTAGGGATAGTTCCAAATTGTTCTCCAGAATGGTTGGATCACTTCTGCTTACTCTGCCATCTTGGCTCCTGGAGTGTCTGAAACAGTAAATTTCTCTTATAATCTAGATCTTGTTAGATTAAGAATTGTACACCTTGAGTCAGTGATTGTGTTCGGTTGGACCTTGTGGAGAGCCTCGCCGCTCTCTGTTCGCCTATTTGACCACCCCAGCCCCGGTCTGGCTCCGGCTACGTCATGACCGCCACCACCACCTTCAAGGGCTTCGACCCCAATGGCAGGAATAGCTCCCGGGTATTGCGTCCTCCAGGTGGTGGGTCTAATTTTACTTTGGGCTTTGATGAGCCTACAGAACAACCAGTGAGAAAGAACAAAATGGCATCTAATATTTTTGGAACATCTGAAGAAAATCAACTTTCTTGGGCCAAGTCAGCAGGGGCTCAGTCTAACAGGGATAATTCTGAACCATCTGGACTCCAAAGAAGAAACTCTTTTGAAGCTGGTCCTGGAGAGTTTTTAGGTCCAAAGGGAGAAGGTGATATACATGAAAATGTGGAGGCAGACTTACAAGTTGACCTGGGACAGAATGAAGAGAAATCTGTGCCTGCTGCACCTGTTCCCAGTCCAGTTGCATCAGCACCAGCACCATCCAGAAGAAATCCACCTGGTGGCAAGTCCAGCTTAGTCCTTGGTTAAATATGACTTTTTTTTCCTCCCCTCCATGCTTGTGAACTGCACAACTTGAGCCTGACTGTACATCTCTTTAAAATTTCTTTCATTAAAAAAGCACTTTATGTAAAAAAAAAAAGAAGTGTACACCTTAAAAAAAATGAATGGGTTAGGAAGCTGTTAGGTCATTCTATCAGTCCTTCTGACCATGTGTTCTAATATTCTGAAGCACTGTTTTGCCTATATTTAAGATGAAGTTTCACCTAAAATTATTTGTATCATTTGTGAAAAGTGTAAGATTTGTTAACTAAGCTATTTGCAGTTATTGTTATAATGTTAAAACCTATCAAGTGTTTACATAGGTATTTTAAATTGTATGAAGAAAGACCTTGCAAAATCTCCTTTGTAAACCTACAAGTGTTCTTAGATCCATCTAGTCACAAATTCTTATCAACCCTGTGCAAGAGTTTTCTGTGCTGTGGATTTCCTTCAGAGTAAACACTTCCACAGGTTTGATTGGCTGGTACAAATGAATAGAGGTGGAAACAAAATGCCAAGTTTGAGGAGTGGCTAGCAAGTCTAAATTGCTATGTAGAATATGGCAAGATGAATAATGTGAAAAGGAAACTAAAAGTAAGTTGGGGAAAAATTGGAGAGGATAAGGTAAGGGATTGTAAAGCCAATCATGAGCAGTTCTCCTCCAAGGACTGCTACTGTAAATATCTTTAAGGATCTAATCACATAGTATAGTGATATCTCTATTCAGCAATAAACTAAAGCATAACATTCACAACAACTTATTACATAGTCTTAAACAAAACATATCATTCAGTAAGTTACAATCTCCTTAGTTAATGCAGAGTACCCAAGAAGTCTTCTTTCATCTTAACTTGAGTAGGCTGATTTGTAAACCCCACAGCTCCTCTTCCACTGGCTGACCACTCCCAAGTCTTGTCTAGATTCACAGGTAGGCAACTCTCCCAGCCCTTGTCTGGATTCACATGACTCTTGCCTGGATTCATGACTCTTGCCTGGATTCACACTAGGCAACTCTCCACTCTTGCTTAAAGGTAGTGTTCCACTCCAAATTCTCTGGAGTTTGTGTTTCTAGGAAGATGAAATTTTAAAAAGCTACAACAATATTTACACAATTATGGTTAACAGAACTACAACAATATTTACACTCATTGTCAGCACTGTCATCTTGATCCACTTTCTGTCTGACAAAGTAATATAAATCAACAGACAAGGCTTCTGAGAAATCAAATACAAATCAACAGTAAAGTTCCAGGACTTCTGTAACAGCATCAAAATCCTCTTTCAGGGCTTCTGTAACAACAGTAAAGCACTCTTTCAGGACTTCTGTCTAAGAACAACAGACAGGGTGTTTTGTCTGACGGAACAACAGACAGAGTGCTGACATCACAAACATTCTCTCAGTTCACAGAAAGTAACACAAATCAACAGAGCACCGAAATCACAAGCATTCTCTATCTCAGTTTCCAGAAAGTAACAGATTAACAGAGAGCCAAAATCACAAGCATTCCACTTCTTAGTTCTGCTTGGTCCCAGCTCTGATTGAGCTTTTCTCTTCTCTGCTCCTTCCTGTTCCACCCTTCCATTTCCACTCTTCTGATTTTGCTCTTTCAGCAAGCTCCTTCAGTGGGCTACATTTGATGACTTTAGGCCTATTAAGGGCAGGGAAGGTCTTCAAATTCTCTGAGTCCAGGAAAGAGTTGTATGAATCCAGCCAAGAGCTAGGAGATTTGTCTACCTGTGAATCCAGGCAAGAGCTGGGAGTGATTAGATCCTTAAAAGTTATTTACAACAGCAATCCTTGGAGGAGAGCTGCTCATGATTGGCTTTACAATCCCTTACCTTACCCTCTCCAATTTTTCCCCAACTTAACTTTAGTTTCCTTTTCACATTATTCATCTTGCCACATTCTACATAGCAAATTAGACTTGCTAGCCGCTCCTCAAATTTGGCATTTTGTTTCCACCTCTATTCATTTGTACCAGCCAGTCAAACCTGTGGAAGGATCTACTCAGAAGGAAATCCACAGCACAGAAAATTCTTGCACAGGGTTGATAAGAATTTGTGACTAGATGGATCTAAGAACACTTGTAGGTTTACAAAGGAGATTTTGCAAGGTCTTTTCTTCATACAATTTAAAATACCTATGTAAACACTTGATAGGTTTCAACATTATAACAATAACTCCAAATTTTAGCTTAGTTAGCAAATCTCATAATTTTCACAAATGATACAAATAATTTTAGATGAAACTTCATCTTAAATATAGGTAAAACAGTGCTTCAGAATATTAGAAAATATGGTCAGAAGGACTGATAGAATGACCTAACAGCTTCCTAACCCATTCATTTTTTTAGAGTACAATTCTTAATGTAACAAGATCTAGATTATAAGAGAATTTTGCTGATCAAGACATTTTGCATTGACTGATGAGATTGTGACTTACTGTTACCTAGGGGTAGGTGGCATTTGTACTTTTCTTTTTTCAATCATCCTTAAGAATGATTGGAAGCCAGCCTCGATTTAAGATGAAAGAAGACTTTACTTGGACACTCTGTGTTGACTAAGGAGATTGTAACTTATTGAATGATATGTTTTGCTTAAGATTATGTGGCCACCTTAGTAATAAGTTGTTATGTTGTGTTGTGAATGTTGTGCTTTAGTTTCTTGAAACTTATGCTTTAGTGTATTGCTGAATAAATAGAGATTTCTGTATACTGTATGATTAGATCCTTAGAGTTATTCACAGCAGCAGTCCTCAGGAGAGCTGCTAGTGATTGGGTTTAAAGGGATTTATATTGATTGTGTAGTCTAGGCAATAGGGAGCCACTGAGATATTTTGAGAAAGGATTGACATTGTCCATCTGTCCTTCCAGAATAGTATTTTGACAGGTATATGAAGGACACACAAATACAAAGAATTCTGATGATATTTCAATGTCTTTTCATGGAATAAAGATAGCCTTGGAATTTTTGAGATTATGTCAGCAAGCTCTGGAAAACTTTGTGATTCTAGAAGGACATTCAGTATGGTCCAAGTGACATACTAGATCTTGCTTTCCAAGATCCAACTTAGAAACTATTTTCAAGAAACAGACAACCTAATTATAGTGAAGCTCATCACGAAAAGACTAGCAGACAGTGAATTCTGGTTCAGGTTCAATTTTGTGGGTACATGATTTCATGGCAACCTATTAAAAATGAAAAATGCAGACTGGTACTCAGTCCTGTGTGGCATTCTTCAGTTTCTGTGTTAATGGTGCCAAAGAAGTAAAAAAAAAAAAAGGGAAAAGAGGGACTCTCAAGTCTTTAGACTCTATACGCATCTATCACTGTGGCAATGCCTTCCCTTATGTAGGATCCTCAGAAATATCCTTGTTTCAAGATACTTTGTGGGTCCATATCCACTCAGTGTTATGGTTCATAAGTCCCATTCAAAGAGGTTGTTTTTACTAGTCATCCAGAGGATGTAATTATTTCAAAGCAGTCATTTAATGAAATTGCATAATAGATGAAATAATAAACACAATTTTCCTCCAAAAAACTGAAGCTCATTTTCCCATAAATACAGATGCCATTGGTGGGAGGAATGGATACATGCAGGGAACTTGTGAACACAGATAAAATTTATGCCTCTGATGTTCCTGGATCACCAATATTTTCTGATCAAATCATAGCACTGTTCTCACTGGGACTTTTCATTTTTGGTCTTTGTGTTCAGTGTCTAAGAGATGTATAATCTCTACTGCATACATGGACATAGCATGCTGTCTCTGCCAACTGCTGCTTCCTGCTGGGGTTTTTTTTTTTTGCTTTTTTTAGAGGGCAATTGGAGTTAAGTGACTTGCCCAAGGTCCCATGGCTAGTTTTTGTGTTAAGTGTCTTGAGGACGGAATTGAACTCAGGTCCTCCTGACTCCAGGGCTGGTGTTCTATTCACTGTACCACCTAGCCGCCCTACCTGCTGGTTTCATGTGGTTGCTACTGAGCAACTTTCATTGATCTTATGGACATGGGCTTCTATTGGTATGAAAAGAAGTGAGAATACCAAAGGCTTGAAAAAATATCAGCAACCATATCTCCTTTCAGAAGGCAAATAAGAAAATATCATTAACTACTGAACAATATGCCATCTTTACAAACTCTTACAAGAATAATATTTACCTGTATTGAGAGTAGTCTTTAAGAAAGCATAAAAAGTGAATAAACAAACTTTCACAAATGGAATTTTACAGAAGACCACATCTTTATAGATACACAAATTACTGAAAGGCACTAGGAATATTAGATCACACTATACCTATCATTTTTGACTATTAAAAATCATTTGATTCAGTAGCACAAAATGGTCCTTAGAGATTATTCCATAATTGTCTCCCATGCATATGATAAAATCCTACAATATTCCCTGAAAGAAGTTACAACATAAATGTTCAATTATGTTCTGATTATTAATATCAAATGATGTATAAAGTAGGAAGAAACAAAATAATTATGGCTGATATCGATAGAATACATTTAAGTTTACACAGCACTTCATATACTTTTTGTAGTGAATTTTCCATATGCTTCTGCTTATGAATAACACTAATTATATTGGGAACTAGTACATTTTGAAGTTTCATTTAATCAAATCCATAATCATTTAAAAGTATTCAGTATACATAGGAAAATAAATTTTTTAAAAAGTTAATAAAGAATATTTCTTGTCCATAATAAGCTTTGTAATTGGTAGAATAAGACATGGAGTTGATCCATCAGGACCTACATATTGGACAAGGAGCTAGGCCAAAAGAAGATGGGAGAGAGAGAGCAGGCTGGATTGCATTTGGACAATTGTACAATGCTTTTTAGAACCTAAACATCACATTTCAAAAAACTATAAAGAAAAAACTGCCCCAATATCTTAGATCCAGAGAAATAGACAGAAATTGAAAGAATCTAGCAATCACTTCCTGAAAGAGATCCCCAAAATGAAAACTCCCAGGAATATCGTATCTAAGTTCTAAAACTTCCAGATCAAGGAGAAATTATTACAAGAAGCCAGAAACAATTCAGATATCATGGAGCCATAGTCAGGATAACCCAAGATTTAGCAGCTCACATGCTAAATATATCAAACATGATATTCCAGAAGGCAAATGAGCTAAGAATATAGCCAAGAATATTCTGCCCAGCAAAATCAAGTATAATACTGCTGTTTTTGGAGCTAATTCTGGGGGGTGTCTCCCAGTTTTCAGTGCTTCCAAGGTGGTGTGTTCTGGGGAAAGTTGTGGTCCCTGCTCTTTTGGTCTGTACCCTGATCTTTATGAAAGAATGGCCCTTGTTCTTCCCAAGGCTGAAAGCACTAATACTCATCTCTTCTCTGTCTTCTTGACTCCAAGACCTCAACCAATACAAAATTTTAGAATATTTAAGAAAACTAGGCCATTTTGATACATCATTAACCTTTAGGTCTAGCATTATAACCATGTCTTCCTAGGGCATGGTGACATATACATATAATGCCAGGGAGGTTGAAGATGGTGGATCTTTACATATCATCAGTCCTTTTAAGACATTATAATAATGTCTTAATGTCATAGATTTTTTGGTATCACTGGCAGAGGCAAGATACTAAAATTGTGCACTATGAATCTGATCCAGTGCTGCAATTCTTAAGTTTTACTATGGCCCAGGAATAAGTAGCCCATGGTTCAGTATCCAACTTGTCAAGTTCATAAAGTTAGCATCTAGTAAAATGTCATGTACACTGTACCACTGTGCTTTTAAAATAGTAGAAATTTGATATTTTTAAATTGAATGGAATGGAATAGAAAGGGTGTTGAGGAAGTATTCATAGTAATAGCAGATGAAAAAGCTAGGTCCCAATTAGTACAAATAATGTGTTCTAAGAAGTGGTTGCATACATTCAAATTTGCACTATTTAAGGTATAATTCTTTCCAATATGGTAATTTTCTCTAAAAAGGAATACATGCACATGCATACACATATGTATGCATAATGCACATATGTGTTTGTGAATTCTAATAATGTGATCACTTCACAGGATTAATTATTCTTTCTAATTAGGATATAGCTATATATTAATCATCCCTCCAAGTATTTTCATTCTGATAGCATTATGGTATATAATAAATATCTGTTTATTGAGAAAGCTAAACAACCAGAAAGTTGGAATTGCTAGGTATGAAATAAAATTCTGTCATTTTCATGAGAAAAAAAATGAAAAGGAAAAAAGAAAAAAAAACCCAATTCCACAAAACATGCCTACCACCTCTGCAGTAACAAAATCAAATATGAGAGATTTACTTTCAAGAAACGACTTCTAGAGTCATTGAATCAATGCAGATTCAGACCAGTCTCCACATTGTCTGTTACAATCCATAAAATTGTAAGCTCCTTGAGATTAGAGGCTATCTTTTGTCTTTTTTGCATGTCTAGTGCTTAGCACAACGCCTTTCACATAGTATCTACTTAATAAATGTTTATTGAATTTATTGTTGAATTGACTCTATGTTTACAGTATTATTAAATTAAAATTGCTTTTGTTTATTGTGACACCTTTTGAATCTTCTGAGAAAGACTAAATTATCACTATTTTGGTTTTAGGATTAAATTTATTATTGTTTTCAGTCATCTTCAGTTGTGTCTGACTCTTCATGATCCCATTTACAGTTTTCTTGGCAAAGATACTAGAATGATTTGCCATTTCCTACTCCAGCTCATTTTACATATGAAGAAACGGAGGCAAGCAGGTTTAAGTGACTTGCTTAGGGTCTTATAGCTAGGAAGTGTCTGAGGCCAGATTTGAAATCAAGAACATGAGTCTTCCTGACTCCATGTCCACCACTTTATCCAATGTGCCACCTAGCTGCCCTAAGATATTACATCCTAATTCTTTGAAAATCAGTAATTCATAGTTCATATTCTTGGTTGAATAGCCTTTTCCCTTTATCATAAAACTTCATCCTCTAACCATATTAATGCTAGTGAGAGAAAAATAAAAACAAAAACATTGTTCTTAGAGTTAGAGTACTTGGGATTCAAGTCACAGGTTTTTTTTCCCCCCCTGTATTAGTTGTGTGACTTTGGAATCACAAAATCTCTAAACCTTTGTTAAATGCAGACCATACAGTGGAAAGGACAGAGGTTCTGGAATCAGAGGATCTTGGTTTAAATCTTGACTCTGGTAATTGCTATATGTGATCTTAGACAAATCATGTAATATCCCTGGACCTCAGTATTTTCATATTTAAGTGAAAAGTTTGGATTAGACTACCTCTGAGCACATTGTAGCTCTAAATTTTTTAACCTACTTGTTCTTGCCCTACCTACTTAATTACTAATTTAGGATGATTAAAAAGTGCTCTGTATATTTGAAAATCCTTGGTAAACTCTAAAGAGCTATATAAAAATGAGGCCCTATTACTAGGATCTTTATAAAAAAATCATTATAATAAAAAATTATTAATAATTTGATGTGACATTGCTCAAATTACTTTATACAAAGGTAATTACATAAGCCTAGTTCTTAAAATATACAAGGTAAGACCAATGATGATTGAAATAAATGACCATGTGGAAGCATATTTTTCAACCTCAAATGTAGTAAGAACTGGGAAAATATATTTTCTACTGACTATAGCTCTGATCTATCTAATCACATAGGCCTTCAGTTGCTGAAAGCATGATTACTGAGAAATCAGGAGGCAACAGAGGATGGGAGAAGTAAAATGGAGGATGAGGTAGAGCCAATTTATATTCAAGATAATGGGAGAGGGCAGGAAAACCAAGTGCTTCAGAGTCCAAATCCCCACCAATTACCACAGCTCCAATCTTCAGCTATTCCCCTTCCTTTCTTTTCCATTCTTCACTGGTTACTACCCTAATCAGAGGTATGATGGTAAATATTCAACAACTGACTCTCCAATGGGGTAGCACACTTTCGTTTCATCTACACTATTAATATTTTTTCCCATCACTATCTTAAATCCAGACAATCAACAAAATGAAAAACCAAGACTGGAGAGTTTGCCAATTTCCAAGGCATACATATTCGTACTGAAAATTTAACAATCTGCTTATAGAGGTGGTGATACCCACAGCCCTGACCCTAATTAATTATCAAACATATATTTCTATGAACATCCCTTTAATTTTGGGGGGAGAAGAAAGAGGATGTAACCCAGGGATATTATAAGAAATAAAAATCTGTGTTCTTAAAAATTTAGAGTACAGATACAATTTCACAATAAATAGACTAGTGGCCCATGAATATGCTGGTTTAGGGAGCAAAAAACTTTACAGCAATTGCCAATTTCTGAGATTCAGGTGCTTACATTGAAAATTTAACAAGAGGCTCTTTGAAAACCCATTAGAGCAGACTCAAGCACATTCTTGGTGATATGGCAGTCAAGAAGGTCAATACATTTGGTTGCATTAAGAGAAGTTTATTGGCAAGGATAAGAGGGGAGAACAATAATTTTGATATACTTTGTTCTCCTCAAACCACATCTGGATGATTGTGTTCAGTTCTGGGTGCCAAATTTTAGGAGTTACATTGATAAATTTGTGAGGCATATTCAGAAAAGAGTAATAGGAAAAAAGCATAATAAGAGGGTCAGGAATTTTAACACTTGCAATGAACTGAAGCTGATGAGAAAAGTAAGGATGGGAAAGAATATATTTTTTTCAAAGCTATATTGGGTTAAAAAAAAAGATGTCCAGGGGCGGCTAGGTGGCATAGGGGCAGCTAGTGAATAGAGCACTAGCCCTGGAGTCAGGAGGACCTGAGTTCAAATCCAGCCTCAGACACTTAACACACACACACACACACACACACACACACACACACACACACAAACTAGCTGTGTGACCTTGGGCAAGTCACTTAACCCCAATTGCCCTCCAAAAACCAAAAATTAAAAAAAAAATTTTTTCCAAAGAAGGGATTAAAGTGATGCAACAGTGATAACAGAAGACAGACAGAAGGAAAAAAGCCTCAACTTATTTTGTTTCTATTTTCTCTGCCATGAAGTTTGGTCTTTGAGATGAGAAAATCAAAAAAAAAATTGCTTATTGAAAAACCAATACTCAGCATATATTAGAAGACAGTAAAGGAAACCTTTCTTAATGGGTAGAGTTTGAAACACTTGACCCAATCAAACTATATCCTATGGTACTGAAAGAATTAGGATTGGGAGCCAGCTTGATGATCTTTGAAAGATTCTGGAAAATGTAAGATGTAGCCCAGGGTAGAAGAGGAAATGTTGGTATGACTTTCAAAAAGGGAAGAGATCTGAGTCTATGTACTATGGGCTGTTGAGCTTCACTTTGACTCCTGGCAAAATTCTAGAATACAGTAGTGAATATATGGAAAAGAAAGTAGCGATCACAAAGAACCACCACTGCCTCATTTGGAACAGTCAATGATGGATAAACCTAATTTCCTTTGTTGACATTGATATTGAACTAATTAATCAGGGAAATACTATGGTCCACTTAGATTTTAATGAAGTGTTTGACTAAAGTTCTCACACTGTTCTCCTGGAAAAGGTGAAGAAATGTGGGTTGAAAATAGTACATTTAGATGAATTTGGATCTGGTTGGAGGGCTAGATTCAAAGTGGCCATTAACAGTTCAATGTCAACTTAAAAAGAGGGCCCCGTCAGGATATTCCAGACTATGGCACTGTGCTATTTAATATTTTTTATGAGTGGTATCGATAAAAGTATAGATGGTGTGCTCATTGAATTTTCAAATGAAACACACATAGAAGATGGATATCTTCTATATTGAATGAAAGAGGACTCAAAAAAAGATCTTGATAGAAAAGACCCTTGGGCTGAATCTAATAAAGTAAAATTGAATAGGGATAAATGTGAAATCTTACACTTGGATCCATAAAATCAACCTCACAAGTATAGAATGGCAGAAGAATGACCAGAAAGCAGTTCTTGTGAAAAGGATATGGAGGTCTTAGTGAACTGCTATCTAAAGAAGCATAAATAGTGCATACAAAGCACAAGAAAACTTCAGAGGGAGGCATAGAATTCTACAATAGAGAACAATAGATGCTTTGTTCCTGTCAGATTGTATTCAGAGGATTTTCAGTTCTTTGGGCCACATTTTGTGAAGGATGAGGTTAAAATGAAAAGTGCCAAGAGGTGGATCATCATGATGGCTAAGAGTCTCAGGTTCATGATATAAGAACACCATACTTACATCATTGAGAGCAACCATGCTCTTCCATAAAATATGACTTGACGCTACTATCAGAAAGAGACAAAAAGGCTAAATGGAATATTACTTTACTACTTTTGCATTCTTTTTCTATTTCTCCCTAGTATTTTTTTTCAATAATGGTATTTAGGTCAGGATGTCCTCTGTCTCCACAGCTACCCTTCTACCTGCAACAATAAAATTGACTAAGTAAGATGTGTGCTTTAAAATCCCCATCATGACCTAGCACTCTTTTACTTTTCCAATTTAATAGATCCAAGAAATGGAAGGCTTCTTTACCCTGCCTCCCACCCCTATTTTTCAAGGAGAGATGCTTCTTGAAAGTTTCATCCTTTCAGAGAAGTATAGAGAAACTCTCAAAATATAAGACTTTGGAAACTTAGGGAGGGAATTGCCCTAATTTATGGAATGAAGAAGCACCCAGGAGTGCAAGAACTCAGTAAAATCAAGTACCAGATTTTGGGAGCAACTTCCTATGAGACCATCTTGCTACAGTCTAAAATAGATTATGCCTAGGGCTCCTTAGTAGCACCCCTCATTATATTGTTTTTCAGACCTTCTTGCTTAATAAGTATCAGTCCCACATCCAGAATTCTGGGTTGATGGGTTACCCCAGCTGGGGAGGTGTCCGCTGCAAGTACTTGTTCCTTATTGCCTCTCTCTCTTGTCCTCCCTTGGGTGTCTTCATTTTGGTCCTGCAGCTAAAATGTTTGAAATAAAAGGAGCTTTTGCTTTCAGCATTAAAAATAATTGTTTTCCAATCCAATTTTTAGTTTTGTGGAATAAATAGCCTTTTATCAATAATTTCTAAATCACATTTATTATTTTTCCCTTTGTCTTAGTATTAATAACAATAATACCTTCTTCAAACTTTCCTATTTTTGTTGAGGGGAGCACCATGCTTCCCAGTCTGTTTCTGTCTCCCTCTCCCTTGGTCCCTTTCCCACTCCCCTCATTCTCTCCTTAACAACTCCTGTGGGTTCAAAGACCATTTATATGAAGATTATTCTCAAATCTATCCCTATCTTCTCCTTTTTTCTAGTACTGCATCACAAACTGCCTATTGGGCATTTTAAAATGGTAGTCCTATGCCTCATATGCACTCCTTCCTCATTTCCATCTCTTAGAATATTAATCCTCACCCATGTTCTGGTGCCACTTTTCCTTTGAAGTGATCCCCACAATTTAATCTTAATCTCTATAAATTCCATTCTATTTATCTGTGTATATGTGGCATAGCCCATGCCCACCCTGACTCAGTAGAATGTAAGTTCTTTGAGGTCAGGGGCTGTTAGTTTTTTTTTCTTTATAGCCCTAGAACCTAACACAATTTCTTGTTCATGGGAGGCACTTTTTTTTTCAAAATTGAATAGGGCACTTTCTGAAAAAGAGTCTAGTTTTTAAATCAAAGCAATCAGTCAATCAGTCAAGCAATGGGCTAAGACTCTGAGCACACAAAGAATGGTAAAAGCCAGTTCCCACTCTCAAGGAGTTCATTGTCTAATGGGGGAGACAACATGCAAACAGTTATTTACCAACAAGATATAACCAGAACAAATTATAAATAATCAATAGAGGAAAGGTGCTAGATTTAAGGGGGACCAGAAAAGGCTTCCTGATGAAGATAAATTTTGTATAACTAATCTTATTGCTATTCTGCCATTTATTATTAACTGGTCCCCTCTCCCCCATATTCAACATTGAAGTGCCAGTTCTACTGGGGCTTTGTTTATCTTGCTCAAAGAATCCTAATAAAACATTTTTATTTCAATTGTGTTCCCTTATAAAATATGTATTTTCTAATGATTTGTATGTTTAGCAATGTAATACATGAATAATGAGCATCATAATTCAGGACAGAGAGAAAATACAAGAACAAAAACCTACAGCAGAAATTCAAAATAATCACTGATCTGAAAGTAATTTTGGAGAAAACACTGTGGGTGTGTTTAACTTGGTACAGTGACACATTATATATTGACTCATTAATGAAATATGACAAGGCTCATTTCCCCACTATCTATCTTTTAAAACGTGATAGTGAAATACTCACATTATGTGTTCATTTTAGCAAACACATTTTTAATGTTGCTATTTTCCCCCTGCAGTCACTGATTTGGCACATACTGGGAAGCACATGAAACTCTACATGTAATTTACAGCAGTAACTGATGCAGAGCCATTTTTCAAGGTAGCAAACCTTTAGGGGAGCTTATGCTAACCATCTATAAAATCCCTATTTTCTACTCAAATAAAAAGGAGATAGTTATTTATTATCTGCTTGCTCATACAAATATATCTTCATCCTCTAAACTATGATCTTATATTTTCTTGAAAAAGAAAGTTCTTGCTACTTATCTCAGATTCTACAGCCCTATCCAAGATAGGAAGAATAAACAAGTGCTTTCCCTCCTTATTAGAAATGCCTTTGTTAAAGAAATTATTTAATTCTATAATATTGTATCATATACTTTGGTTTTAGGGGATGTATCCATTCACTGAATAAATATAGATTTATTCAATTTTAAAATTTGATTAAGAGAGTAATTTAATTACAGTTCTTTTCTAACTAATTTACATTCATTCAGCTCTGTCATTAGTATATACCATTACAGAATTAGACCTTAACAAGAATATCATAAAGCAGAAATTACAGAGTATCTCCAAAAGAAATGACTGCAGAACTGTAATTGGTTATCTACTATAACAGTAGCAAACCCCAAACATTTTGAAATATAAGAGTTAGCATGAAGCATGAGTTGTCACGTATTCTATGCCACTGAAAGATTTCTGGAAGTCTTTCATCCTAAATAATGAAGAACTTAGTGATTCTTGCTGGGCAATAGGTCTCAAAGAAGTCCTTGATGGACTGAGCTAGTACCAGAGACCTGGATAACACTCAAGACAAAAAGGTAGAATGATTTAGAGGTTCTTCTAAATATTCCAATCATACCTTAGAGTGTAATATGCTGGAAGGCAGGGAGTCTGAATCTTATAGAGCCTTCATCGTCCCCATGGGAAATCCTTACATGAGAATTCCAGATGAAGTTGGATCCAGAGTGATCAACCATAGTTTTTTAGAACCCAGGGGTTCTTAACATGCAATCCACAAACCCTTCAGTGGGTCTGTGGATACATTTCAGGGGGTCCATGAACTTGGACAGGATAATTATATCATTATTTTCAATAATCTTTGGTTTCAATGGAACACAATAATCTGGTTTTCAATAAACCAAAAGACATAAATAACTTAGGAAAGAAGCACCTATATGATAAAAACTGCTGCAAAAGCTGGAAAACAGTCTTGGAGAAATTAGGCTTAGACCCACATCTTAGGCCACATACCATAATACATTCTAAATGGACATGTGACCATCATAACTTAAAAAAAAATAGAAGACCATATACCTTCCACAGCTACCTTCTCCATTGGTAGAAGATATATTTTTTAAAAAATGGATAAAGGTGATTAAAAAAACCAAAACATATAACTTTAATTACATGAAGCTAAAAAGCTTTGCACAAATAAAATTAATGCGTCTATGATAAGAAAGGAAACAAATGGGGAAAAATGATAAACAAGTGGTGTACAAAATATGCCAAGTTCTACCAAGCTGTAAAGACTTCAAACATGCTCTTAATAATGGGAAATATCCATTGTCCAACCACCAGTCAAACAAAACATAGGGAAGTTCATCACCACGCCTATGGCCACTTGCGGCCAACTGTACCAATTTGGTACCAAGGCAATCCATAAAATAGATCATCCCCTATGTCATTGAAGTAGTAGTAGAAAAATGCTGGAAAAGCAGACAAAAGATGCTAATTATTATGGCTGTAATGCCATTTATATATATTAGACTCTTGATGTGCTAAATGTGCAGTATTCATTCAACATCCAATAAATGAATATATTATATTCATGTTGTCTCCCTAGAGTGTGGGCAGGAGTAATGGCAAGCAAACAAGTACTTAGTGCCTTGTTTTACTTGAACCTTGCCTGTGATTACATCAAGTCTTTGTTAGAAACAGAACTTATGAAACCCACAGTGGGAGGGCCTTGTGAAAGACAGGAACAGGAATGACGTAAGATGGGTGGAACAGGGAGGAGCTAATGACCAGATTAAAAAGCTGAGCACAAGTTGGAAGTCAGAAAAACTGAGAAGGGAACACTTGGTGTGGTAGAGTTGAGAAGGAGAAAACTTGTATTATCCCAGCATTCTGTTTGGTTGTTCTGTCTGTGTTGATTTGTGTACTTTGTACAGAAGTCCTGGGACCTTACTGGAAGCCCTGAAAGAGGATTTTCTTGTTATCTCTTTGCAGAAGTCCTGGAGGAGGATTTTGGAGGTCCTGGGATTATACTGATGATTTGTGTTGAGTACTCAGACTTTGTTTGTGGGTCTGTGTTGATTTCACAGGCAGAAAGTGAATTGATGATGGTTCTGGCAATGTGTATGAATATTGTTTTGTCTCTGTTAAGCTTTGTCTTCCCAGAAACAGAAACAGTGAAGGACTTGAGGTGGACTGGATACTGTAAGCTTCAATATGAAATGGGAACTGGACGAGGAACTGGAGGAGCAGGATGGACAATGAGCTGAGAGCTGCCTACCTTTGAATCCAGGTGACAGTTGGATAAATTCAGGCAAAAGCTGGGACCATGGAAGAGGAACCATGGAATCTAAGAGTCAGCCTCAGGTCAAGATGAAAAGAGCTCTCCTTGGGTATTTAGTGCTGACTGAGAAGATCATGATTTCCTGTGGCCTAGGGGTGGGAGAACTTTATACTGTGTACCTTGATCTCTTAAGGATGATTGAGTTAAGGATGATTTGGAAACTAATCTCCAGTCAAGAAGAAAGAAGACTTTGACTGAGAGATTAAGACAATGTGACCTAGGGGTGGAGAACTTTGACCTTTGTACTTTGTGTCACCTAAGGAGAAATGCTCCTTAAGGATGATCGAGTTAAAGACTTACTGAATGATTTTGGCCACTTTAGTGATAAATTGTTATGTTATAACATGGTGAATGCTGCACTTTGGTTTCTGTGAATGCTTTTTATTAGATTATTACTGAATAAATACAGAGTTCACTGTACTATGTGATCAGAAACTTAAAGCTATTCATAGCAGCAGTCCTCTGGAGCCAAGCTCATGCTTGGCTTTACAGCAGGAGCTATTTGTTGTTTGTATTTGTGACCTAACACAGCACCTGACATATAATAAGTGCTTAAGCAATGCTTTTTGATTGATTGATAGAATAATTAAATCATTTTCATGTTGCATTTTCAGTATAAGGGAAACTAGAAGACACAAAATTATAGTAAAATGGAATGGCAGTAAATAGGCTCTTCTCAGAGAGTTGAATAAAGAAGCTAGAGGACTCTTTCATCTTGGGACAGGGATAATAAGAAATATAATTTCATGGGAAATTTGTACATTGGTAACACATTTCCATTGAGCATAAGCACAGAGTCTCACAAAGATAATTGTAGCTTCTGTGCTAATAACTGGTGAAGATAATAAAAGTAGAAATTCAATTAAGAACTTGACAAAAACTCTCCAATCCAAATCAACATTTATCTATCTCTTTGGAGATTTCAATGAAAAGGTGGAACTAGGAAGAGGGAATGTTATGTTGTAAAATCTCATTGGGGATCAAGAAATGAAAGAGGCTGTGTTTATTCCCACACCTTTATTTGAGGAGTTTAAAAAGAAAATAAGAAACTTTGGGATATTGCAAGCACCAAATGTCACACAAAATGAAATGGAAATGAAAATGTTTGTTTACCACTTTATGAACTGTTTCAGAACCAGTTCCCTTTGAGTAATCAGAAAAAAAATTAAATTCTAAATTAGAAGTATTAGAATATAGTGGATGAATTTATAGCTTTTACAAACCAAACTGCTCAAATATGGGAAGTTGAAGACATTGACTCTATCACTATTTCTTTTTTTTTTTTTTAAAAGCAATAGGGGTTAAGTAACTTGCTCAGGGTTACATGGCCAGTTATTTCTGGGTGTGGTGCTAAGTATCTCGACACTGGATCCGGTGCTCTTACTCGCTGAGCCACTTGGCCACCCCAGTCTATCACTATTTCTTAAGGGAGCTTAAATATAAAATAGCCACCAAAATGTGAAGGAAGAAAGATCCCAGAAACTATGTTGGTCAAGAAACACTCTGGGGCGGCTAGGTGGCACAGGAATGGAGCACTGGCCCTGGAGTCAGGAGGACCTGAATTCAAGTCCAACCTTAGACTTAACACTTACTAGCCATATGACCTTAGGCAAGTCACTTAACCCCAATTGCCCTGCCTTCCCCCTCCAAAAAGCAAAAAAAAACCAAAAACAAACAAACCCAAAAAACAAAAACAAAAACACTCATTCTCTTTGCTGAACTGAAAGATTTTTACAGCTAACTGGTTTAGACTATAGGCTCATTTCCAAAAGAATATAGAAGAATGGCGGCTAGGTGGCACAGTGTATAGAGCACTGGCCCTGGAGTCAGAAGGACCTGGGTTCAGATCTGGCCTCAGCCACTTAACACACACACATACACACACACACACACACACACAAAACTAGCTGTTGTTACCTTGGACAAGTCACTTAACCCCAATTGCCCTCCAAAAAAACCCCAAAAGAATAAGAGGAAGATAAAAAAGATTGTTGTATCATAAAACAGATGCAAAATGATTGAGGGGAAAAGGCATGCAACTTGGCAAAAGACACAACTAAGTCATATATTCTTAGGTGCATTTTAAGACAAAACTAGAAGGAGAAAAATGAATATATGGGAAATGAAATGAGTCTGCCAATGTTTCTGTGGTGCCTAATCTCATGACATCCAGAAAGTCAATATATCATAGAGTGCTGGACTTGGAATCTGGAAGACCTGAGATTGTATTTTGCCTCAGACATGTGTAGTCACTTGACCTCAATTTCCCTATGTAAAATAGAGATAATAATATCTAACTCATGAGACTTCTGTGAGATCAAATGAGATGATACACAAAAAAGGTAGGATAATCTAGAGGTTCTTCTAAACATTCCAATCATACCTTGGAGTGTAATATGCTGGAAGACAGGGAGTGCTCCATCTTTCAGAGCCTTCTTTGTCCCCGTGGGAAATCCTTATGTGAGAATTCCAGCTGAAGCACTTAAACTTGATTAAATACATAAAAAAGAAATCCATGTAAAAGTTAGTTGACATGATTTTGAAAACATTTAGAGATTAATTTTCAAGCTAAGTTTGATGCAGAGTATTTTGGGTGAGTGGGGCTCATCTAGGTCTTTCCACATTATCGTCTAAGTCAGGAACATATTAATATTGAGGAGAATGATAATTTTCTCCCTTTTAAGATCAGTGCTTTTTAGGAGGCAGGTAGCACAGTGGATAGAGAACTGAGCTGGGAGTTAAGAAGAGCTGTGTTTTAATATGGCCTCAGATAGATTACTAGATGAGTAATTGTAGGCAAGACACTTAGCCTTTGTCTACTTCAATTGCCACATTTATAAAAGGAGGATAAAAGAGCATTACCTCTCATAGTTGTAGGAGGATAAAATAATATTTGTAAAACACATTCCAAAACTTAAACTATTGCATAAATAGTAATGATGATGATGATGATGATGATGATGAAAATCTTTGTGGTAAAGACATTCATTCTTCCCTCCAAAGAGCAGCATTTATTCTAGGACTACATGAAGCAATAATTTCCCCAAAAGACTGTAGTATAGAACATGAAATATTATTTCATAGAATTCAAATGAATGCAGAATGAAGTCTCCTTAAAGGTCATTTAATTCTGTCTCCTTATTTTGCATATGAGGAAACAAAAACTCTTGAGATTTTATGTTTTTTAATTTTATGTTTATTTTTAGTTTACAACATTTGTTTCCACAAGATTTTAAGTTACAAATTTTCCCCCATCTATCCCCTACGCACAACCCCAAAACAGTGATCCCACTGAATACCCCCTCCCCCAAATCTGCTCTCTGCAATATCCTTCCCCCATACTCCCTCCGACTTTCCAGTAGGGCAACATGGAACACCATACCACAGTGCCTGTATATCTTATTTGCCAGTTGCATGTAAAATAATAATAATAATAAATTTTTTAAATATTTGATTTTAAAACTTTGAATTCCAGATTCATTCCCTTCTTCCCTTGTCAACTACCCTTACTGGGAAGAAAAGCAATTCAATAAAAGTTGTACATGTGTAGTTACACAAAACATTTCTATAGTGGATATACTGTGAAAGACTGCCTACATTTCCCTCCATCCTATCCCAACCCCCCACTTGTTCTATTTTCTACTTTGACCCTGTCCCTTTTCCAAAGTGTGTGCTTCTAACTACCCCCCCCCCCCCCCAATCTGCCCTCCCTTCTATCATCCACCCTCTCAACTCCTTCACCCCTACTTTCCTATAGGGTGAGATACCCAATTTAGTGTGTATGTTATTCCCTCCTTAAGCCAAATTCAATGAGAGTAAGGTTGACCCATTACCCTTTGCCTTCCTGTTCTCCTCCATTGTAACAGTTTCCCTTGCCTCTTTTATATGAGAAAAATTACCCTATTTTGTCTCTCCCTATCTCCTCTCATTACATTCCTCTCTCACCTCTTAAATTTTGTTTTTTAAATACCATCCCTTCCTATTTAATTGATCCTGTGCCCTCTGTCTATGTATACCTGTACAAATATATACACACATTCACATATGTATTCATATACACATATACCCTCCTATATAGACATATAAATGTATGTATACACACACACACATACGCACACATTTATATTCCCTTCAACTATCCTCATACTGAGAAAATTTTCATAAGTTACAATTACAATTTTTCCATAAAGGCATATAAATGGTTCAAGTTTGATAAGTTCCTTATGATTTCTTTTCCCTGCTTACCTTCTCATGCTTTTCTTGCTTCTTGTATCTGAATGTCAAATTTTCTATTCAACAAATTTCATCAAGAATGCTTGAAAGTCCTCTATTTCATTGAATGATCATATTTTTCCCTGAAACATGATACTCAGTTTTGCTGGGTAGGTGATTCTTGGTTTTAATCCTAGTTTCCTTGACCTCCAGAATATCATATTCCAAGCGCTTTGATCCCTTAATGTAGAAGCTGCTAGATCTTGTGTTATCCTGATTGTCTTTCCACAATATTCAAATTTTTTTTTCTTGGCTGATTGTAATATTTTCTCCTTGATCTGGGAACTCTGGAACCTGACTATAATATTCCTAGGAGTTTTCTTTTGGGGATCTTTTCCAAGAGGTGATCTGTGAATTCTTTGAATTTCTATTTTGCCTTCTGCTTTTAAGATATCAGGGCCATTTTCCTTGAGAATTTCTTGAAGGATGATTTCTCAATTCTTTTTTTGATCATGGCTTTCAGGTAGCCCAATAATTTTTGAATTATCTCTCCTGGATCTATTTTCCAGGTTAGTGGTTTTTCCAATGAGATATTTCACATTGCCTTCTATTTTTTCATTTGTTTGCATCTGTTTAATCATATCTCGATTTCTCATAAAGTCATTAGCTTCCATTTGCTCCAATCTAATTCTGAAGGAATTATTTACTTCGGTGAACTTTTGAAATTCCTTTTCCATCTGGCAAATTTGACTTTTTAAGGCATTCTTCTCTCATTGGTTTCTTGAGCCTCTTTTGTCATTTGAATTAGTCTATTTTTAAGGTGTTATTATAATTATTTTTGCCTTTTGGAGGGCAATTGAGGTTATGTAACTTGCCCAAGGTTGTGGCTAGTTTTTTTGTGTGGATGTTAAGTGTCTGAGGCTGGAACCAAACTCAGGTCCTCCTGACTGTAGGGCCAGCACTTTACTCACTGTGCCACTTAGCCACCTCAAGGTGTTATTTTCATCAGTCAAGTTGTTGACTCTCTTTTCATGATTTTCTTGTACCATTTTCATTTCTCTTCCCAATTTTTCCTCCACTTCTCTTATTTGGTTTTCAAAATCCTTCTTGAGCTTCTCCATAGTCTGTAACCAATTCATATTTTTCTTGGGAGCTTTTAGTGAAGGAATTCACACTTCACACTTCCCATTCCATGCTTTGATACTTTTTGTCCCCAATAAGGGATCTAAGGTTTGATTGCTGTTCTTGCTTTACTTTCTTTGCTTGCTCATATTGCCACTAAATTACTTGACTTTTGAGCTCTTTTCCACAATAGAACTCTGCTTCCAGAGGGGAGAGCTTTTCCCAAATTGGTGGGGTTTTCACAGCTACTGGAGCTATTAGTTGGGTGCCCCCTCTGTAGACACCAAAGCTCTGGCTCACTGGTCACACACTCCAGGACCACCATCCAAGACTGCAATCTAGATCCAGACAAGTTAAAACAAGTACAATGAGCTTCTGAATGGTCGTGTGGTCCCCTTATGATCTGCAGGCCAGGAGTTCTGAAGCAGCCATGTGGAGGCAGCTGGATGGCTGCCATGCCTCCATTCCCCCCAGTTCCAACATAGTTCCACACTGGCCTTTTACTTTGCCTTTGGCATTTATGGATTGATAATTCTGGAAACTGCCACAGCTTCTGGTGACCCACTCCCTTGAAGTCTGCTCTAGTTGCTGCTGGTCGGGGCCACCCTGGTGCTAAAACCACAGGCTCATGCAGGCCAGGGCTGGCTTCCCTGTACTCTAGCAGGAGATTTGTTTCTCTCTGTCACTTTTTGGGTTCTGTAGATCTAAAATTTGTTTAGAGTCATATTTTATAGGTATTTGAGGTGGTTATGGGAGAGCTCACGGATTTTTCCTGCTTCTATGCTGCCATCTTGGCTCCACTCCAACTCTGAGACTTTAAATAACTTCTGCAGAGTAGTAGGAGAGGTGGGATTAGAATCCATTTCTTCGATTTCAAAATCCATTAGTCTTTCCAGGACATTTTCTCCCTATGTATTTTTCTAGATATTTCTGCTTGCTGAAATAATGAGCCAGAGCAGTAAATATGACTTTTTAAAAATTGTATCCTGTGGCTAACTATTCCAAGTGAATACATTAGTTGTGGCTCATGATTTACAGTTTTAAGTGGATAAAGAATCAAAAAGTATCATGAACCTGTGGTAGATTTTCTGGGGACTCCCACATGTGAGAGTGAGATGTCCCATATGCTATACTACAGCTAAATAGAAACCTTAGGAAAGTACTAATGAGGTATGCAAGTTTCAAAAACGACCAATTGGTCAATGAAATTTTGAAAGGCAGTGAAGGAAAAAGATTTCAATTCAACTCATGGGCAATTTTTGGTTGTTTTATTTTTCTTGAAGTATTTGTGATTGATTTGTTATTAGCCTGCTTTGTGACAACTATCCTATTGAAGAAATTGAACCTATAGATTAAAATTAATGTATCCTATGGATCACCATTAACAAGATTCTGAATCGTCAGTATGCTATTCAGTGTTTGTAACTTAAACAGATATTCCATAAGAAACTAATCCTTTCAGCTTTTCTGATTTTATGATCAATTAAGGGGGTGAAAGATGGAGATGTGTCTTGTCCAAGTGCTCTAGCTTCATTGGTCAATTATTACATGTCTTGAGTTTTAAGATAGAAATGAGTTGGTAGATTATGTCGCAACTAAATTTTTTGGAGGGATTAAAATTATGGGAAAACTAGTTTTGTTTATATTTTGGTGTTATTTTTCCACTCTTTGTAACTTTCATATTGAAGAAAGTTTTAAAGACCAAGAAAGTTGATTACAAAGAGGTATTATGCATTGGAGAGGGGGAGAACTGTCTGTGGAATCAGAAAAATCTTTAAATCCCTACCTTTTACACAAACTATGAGTGTGATCCTGGGCAAGTCACTTAAATTTTTAGTACCTCAAGTAGATCAATAAGACAAGGAGCTTACAATCTGCATTGAATAAGGGAATTCCCACAATGAGAATTCCTTATACTGATGAAATCATGGGTCTGGGTGAAAAGATACAACAATAAAACCCCAATACATGAAACATAAACCATCAAAAGCCCAAGGTCAAGGGTTATATTTTATTTTTCTTTGCATCTCCAATACCTTGTCACATAGTAGAAGGTTATGTTAGTTAAGGATAATGATACATTGAGTCAAGTTCTCATTTTATGTCAATCCTACTTCAGTAGTTTCAATCTGAGTTAGCATAGAATAGTAGAAGGAACACAGGCCCTGTGTTGATGAGCAGCCCCTGGGAACCCCCTTGAACTCTGATTGAATTTTCCCATTTGATAAGGCATTTGCATGAGGCAATAAGCCTTACATTGTGGCTGGGCCCAGACCTCTAGCCTAATTGCTAACTGCTAACTACTAGCCTAGTTACTAGCCTAGCCTTCCATTGTTTATCTACTTCCACCCTTGAGCCTATCAAAATATCAATACACCCTTGAACTGGCCTAGCCCACCACTGTCTGTAGCCTCCAGCAACTTTCCACCCTTAATCACTCATTGACTTCATTAACTCCTCCTGAAGACCCTCCCCCAACTCCTCCCCTAGACCACCCCTAGATTCCTCACACAATCTTCTGTATATAAGACCCCATCTTGCCTCCATGAGGTGTGAGAGCACTTCAGAATTACATAGCACAGACTCACTCTGTGTCAGATTATTCTGCCCTGCTTGTCCAGCACAAGTGTCACAAATATGGAGGCTCTTTAAGTTTACCCATTAAGGTGAATCTTTAATAAACTTTGCTGTTCTTTGGCTGAGAGAAGACTTGAGTCGAATTCATTTGGCAGGACCTGGTGTGTTGATATTCTGGGGTTTCGAGCACCCCTAAGCCCTATATCTCAACATTTTATGGTGATCTCATCACTGTATGTCCAGAGATTTGAGGTCTACTCCAAATTATGTCACAAAATAGCAGTATTGGGATCTTAAGAAAATCACTTCTCTTCTCTGGACCCAAACTTCCGCAGTAGGAAAACAAAGGAAGGAGGTGGATCTTAATTAGATGGTTTTCCTTCCAGGTTTCTGTTCCCATGTTTTTATTCTCTTCCTTCCTTCCCATATTAAATATAGGGCAAGCAGGGGCAGTAACAACTAATAAAAAAGTAATAGATCTGATAATGTTTTAGTTGCTTGCCTTGAAGAGATAATTCTAGACATTATATTGATTCATTCCTGGTAAAAAAAAAGAAAAGCCTTGAGATATTCATTTCTTATCCCACTAAATGGTGGATTTAGTAAAACCCAGGTTTTTAAGGATTTGGGAGGGATATACTCTTTATAAATTTGTAGTCTGATCTATATATTTATTTTGGATCTAAGCCTCGACTTCAATCCCTACACTTTAGAGCAGTGGTTCACAAAGTGTGCTCATAGGCCAATTGATTTCAGCCTATGAAAATCTATAAAACATCTTGGTATTATGAATGTTTTGACTATTTTTGGGTTTCAGAAAAATAGCAAAATTCAAGTATATTTGATTTTTAGAAGTAGATACCACTTGTTTGCTGTTTTGTTTGTAATGATACATGTCTTATTTGGTCTAATGGGTTGTAAGTAGGAATGTACTGTTACATTTAACAACCAGCCCTCCCAAAAGAAGCAAACATAACATTTCAAAGTTTAATCTGTATTATTAATATTTTCCCATTACTTTCTCAGGACTAGACAAACAACTAAGAAATAAATCAATCCTTGATTTGTAGAGTTTGTTTATTTCTGAGGTGGAATGTTCACTGAAAAGTAAGAGCCAGTACTTGCTGGAGCCAGTACCCCTGTTTGTATGTGCTTTGGTGACAGGCAAAAACTAGAGGGCTAAATGCTCTTTAGAATCTTTTGCTGGGGCAGCTAGGTGGTGAGGTTAATAGAGCACTGGCCTTGGAGTCAGGAGGAACTGAGTTCAAATCTGGGCTCAGACACTTAACACAAAAAACTAGCCGTGTGACCTTGGGCAAGTCACTTAACCCCAATTGCCCTCTAAAAAGCAAAGAAATAAAAATAAAAAGGTTTTGGGGGCAGCTAGGTGGCACAGTGAATAGAGCACCGGCCCTGGAGTCAGGAGGACCTGGGTTCAGATCCGGCCTAAGACACAACACAAAAACCAGACTGTGACCCTGGGAAAATCACTTAATTCCAATTGCCTTCCAAAAAGCAAATAAAATAAAATAAAATAAATATGGAATCTTTTGCTGCCCTGGCATTATATATAGTCAGAAACAGTCTCACAGAAATGGGATCATAGATTTAAAGCAGAAAAGGATTTTAGTGATCCACTAGGTCTACCCTCTCCTTTTACAAATGGGGAAACTGAGAGTCAGAAAGATGACATAACTTGCCACAGATCACATAGCTAGTAAGTGACTAAGTCAGGTTTTGAAACCAGAGAATCCAGGTTCTTTGACTGCCGATCCAGCATCCCCTACCTTTTTAACCACATTATGATTCAAAACCCTTATTTTACAAAAGACAATTAGAATTAACCAGAAAATGTAAAAATTGCTAATGGCCAGAAAGTAATGAAATAAACAAACAAACAAAAAAACATCAGTCATGTATTCCCTGAGTTTCTACTGCCCAGTTCTGCATACCAATAAAAGATAATGTATATTCCCTGTCTCAAGGATCTTATAACCTAATAAAGGAGACAAAATAAACATATAAGAAATAGAAAATAAAGTATAAAATTGTATGTTGATTGTAAGTGCAAAAATGAATGGAGATAATGAAGAAAGCAGGGCTACAGTCATGAGAAGAACCTTCATTATTGGACATTAGAAAATAATGGTAGGGCAGCTAGGTGGCTTGGTAGATAGAGTACCGTCCCTAGAATCAGGAGGACTCAAGTTCAAATTTGACTTCAGACACTTAACTGCATGACCCTGGGCAAGTCACTTAATTCCAACTGCCCCCCCCCTCCAAAAGGAAATAAAAGAAAATAATGGATAGAAACATATACAATTATGTATGTGCATGGTATATTTACAAGACAATGAGGATGCTGGTATGACTCAGTTGGCCTTGCGAGAAATAAAGTTGACTAGATAGAGACAAAATTATAGATAATCTTGAAAAGTCAGTAAAGGAGTTTGGGCTAGAAAACACAACGCAGCATTCAGGCTGCAAAGGTCTCTAAATATGCCTTACAGTCTCCTTCTGATGCAATTTCATAAAATATTTTGCTGTGTACTTTTGCAATGATTTCATGAATATGAAAAAAGAAAGAAAAATTCTCCATTCTTCCTATTTTAGTGCCCAAGTGCAATTTCACCACAATCAGGGACAGAATAAAAACTCGTTTTCAGTTCATTTATTTTATTCTGTGACAAAGGTCTTAAACTAGTACAGGCCAAGAAGCTACATTCAATGTGTGCAAAGATAGTCCTTTTCCATCAAGGGAGAGAAGAATACCATTGGTTTCCATGGCAACTGCTTTCCATCTAGTCCAATTAGGAATAGTCAGTTCTTAAGTGAAAACCAGTCATGTAGATATATTTTCTACTCTGAATCTGTATAGAGTCTAGATTTCTATATAGACTATAGCATCTTCTTTCTATCGGGAAGAAAACGTGACTATGGCTAAAATGTATTTCAATGTACAGGATTACTTTTAAGTGTCCCTTTATGGTGCTGTCTGGGGCAGTGCTGATATTTAGGGCATGGCAAAGCAAATCAATGGTGCTTTGTGAGCATAATAAGCTTTCTTTGAGATGTAGGGCCTACCTGCCTAAGTTGATCAGAAACACAGTACCTCAGTGAGTTTTGCTTACATACTTAAAATCTCTTACAAACTTCCTACATCCACCCATGCACAACTACCTATTATGGTCCAAGATTTGTTCTTGTATTGATATGGATCCAGATGTCCTGTTATTGATTTTTGTCAGCCTTAAATTCATTATTTATCTGAATAAATATAGGTACTGTGAAATGCTCAAGTGATAACCCACTGTCCTCAAGGGACCATGTTCTTAATGTGACTCACTCAGATGAAGTCAAGTGGTTAACAGAGTATAGCAAGGTAGGGATGTAATTATATGACTTGTTCCAAAGTTCCTTACCAAAAAGCAGGTATACAGAATGCTTCCAGAATCCCACAGTCATGCTTGAACTTGACTAAAATGGCCTTCTGTGTTTCACTATGGTAAATCTCTGATCAACATGGTGATTCAGAAAAAGCTTTCCTGATGAAAAGATAATTCTTCTTAAGTCAGTCCTATATCCTGGTCTTCCCTCTCAAGTCCTATGGCCATTTCTCTTGGAAAGAAACTGCATTGTTTCTATTAAAGTTGGATTATGATTATACTCTAGATTTTTTAAAATATGAAATTGCAAATATCCACTGTCATTAATTTTAGCTTTAATATATAGACACTAGTCATTTAGTCAGTCATTATGTATTAAACATATATATATATATATATACACATACACACATATGTGTGTATTTATGTATAAGTATATGTGTGCATATGTTTAATACATGCTCAGTGACTGACTAAATGACTAGTGTCTATATATTATAATTATATACACATATATGTATTTATGTATATGTGTATGTATATACGTTTAATAATGCTTGATATGTGTGTGCACATACAAGCCATGCACTGTACAAAGTAGTGGGATTGCAAAGAAAGGAAAAAAAAAACCAACCAAACAGTTCTTGCTCACAAGAAGTTTATAGGCTAAACAGAGAAACTTGAAAAGAAGCTATGTATAAACAATGTTTATGTATGGAATATATTGGGGGTCTGTTAGAGGAAAGACACTAAGGTTAAGGAGGGTAGGGAAAAACTTCCTGCAAAAGCTAGCATGTAAGCTGGGGCTTGAATGAAGTCAGGTGAGCTAGGAGGCAGAAATGAAGATTCCACTGCAACTCAACCTAGGTTGCTCATGCGCTAAATGCCAACAGTGCAGATATAATTGTCTTCATCCAAGAAAATGAAAGAACCATGAGATGAGAAAGAGATTGTTTCCTTTATGTCTCTGCATCATCAGCATCTTGCACAGTGTGTGGCAGTGAATGGAATGGAATGAAACCAAAATTGTTGGAATATTGGCAGAAGCCATTGACTAAGCAGGTAAAAGCAGTAAGATGCTTAATAATGTCATCCAAACATTAAAAAAAAGATTTTATTAAGTTGCAACAAATGGACAAGAAGGAAAATGTGAAGTAACTCAGGGAGAAGACCACCTATAATTCAAGTCAGGTTCTCCAAGTTATTTCCATATTGTTTTCCTTAAGGAACACAAGACTGCATCATTTCATATTGTAATGTTCAAACTAGATGGTCCTTCTGTTTTCATACTTCCTTTATTGGTTTTGGTGGTAGGCATGAAGATACCTTAAGTGGCCAGGGTTTCTTCAAATGCATTTATGGAAAGTCATTGTCTGCTAGTTAATAGAAGAATTGTATCTTATTGCGTAACAGGGATTTATCCCTCTAGCAAAACTAAAAAGAGACATGGCAAGTTGTTCCATGCTGTTATTTCTTTCCCTTAAGCTTCATCATGATTGGAAATCACTTTCATTTTTTCCACCTGTTTTATATTTGATTCTATTTTACCTCATAGGATTCTTGGGGAGATGTGATATCATACATAAATTATGAAGAATATAAAACACTATAGAAGTGTAGTGCATTATATACCCATAGGATAGCTTAGGGGGATTTACAAAAACTTTTGCCTGATGAAACAGATAATTTTATGTAATGGGAACAATGATTTGGAAGGCTCTTCGTGGTCAGTATTTCTGAATAATGTAATTCAAGGCTTCTATATTTCCTCTATGGCAGTACATTATCTGTCATTAAGAAACCAATTAATGGTACTAGAGGAGTATTTTATTCATGCTGTGGTCTCCTGTCTTTTTTTTTTAGAGGCAGAAATTCTTTAGGTGTCTCCTTTTCTTGTGATAATAAAGTCACAAGGAAGTTAGTTTGGTAGAGTAGAGAAAAATGGCAATTATTAGTTTGCCATGATATAGTAATGGTTACAATAGTACCTCATTATGACATGGAGATGGCTCTGGGTACAATTTTTTTTTTTGCTTTTTGGAGGGGGAAGGCAGGGCAATTGGGGGTGACTTGCCCAAGACCACACAGCTAGTAAGTGTTAAGTATCTGAGGCTGGATTTCAACTCAGGTCCTCCTGACTCCAGGGCTGGTGCTCTATTCACTGTACCACCTAGCCACCCCTCTGGGCACAATTTTTAAGAACCCAAGTAAGGCAAAAAGCTGGACAGGTTTGTGGTAAGGATTCAGTGATTAATGGTATGTGTTATGTCTGAAAACCAGCCTGGATAAGTTTGACTTTAGGTTTATTTTGGGCTTGCTTCTTCAGGTTTAGAATGCAATGAGGTACTTGTGAACCATAAAATTCAATAAAACAACTTTATTAGTGACAATGGATAAAAAAATACAATGCCTAAGGTTAAAAAGACAGTATTTCAGCTTTCAGTAGGGCAACATTTCACAATGGTCAAGGAGGCCTTCTCTTTAGGGCCATAGGAATGCCAAGAAAATTTTTAATTCAGCCTCCTATAGGCTGGGCCTGTTATGCCTCAGGAAACATGAAGGTTAAAGAGCCTTCCCAGTTCCTTTAAAAGATTAGCCCAGGCTACCTAAAACAGTTTGTTCCTCCAACAGAATTGATATGGTTTTGTTTTTGCTTTGTTTATTGATCATAGCAAGCTAGAGAACCCATTTGGGAAATTTGTTTTTCTAGACTGAAGACCCTTGGCTAAACACAATAGAAGGTTTAATTCACATCAATGAAAGGGGATAGCTTGGCATAGAAGATAGAAAGCCAAAATTGGAGACAGGAAGACTGAATTTTAATCCTGCCTCAGACATTTACTAGATGCATGGCCCTGGGTAAGTCACTTAACCTCTCTATGATTCAGTTGTTTCCTCTGTAAAGTGAATAGTTTGATGTGATGGCTTCTAATGTCTAAATCCTTTTCCTATGATCCTGGTCCTCCAGTTCTAAATCCATTATACTATGATCTACAAAATCACCAATCCAAGAAATGTTGACTATGTGCCAGTAACTAAGTATCCCCATCATTATATTTTAATGAGTAGCATCATTGTTTTGACAGTATAATTTTTTAAAGCATTTGTGTTCATGTTTCTAGCCAATACTTTGAAGATGTACTAAATTTACCTTATTTCCCTTAATTGTGCTAGGCAAGCACTAGCCTCTGTACCAAATATAGTAAGTGTAAAACTAGTCCAGGGAAGAGAGAGATAAGTGTCATTTGGAGTGATGTGGAAATTTTTCATAAATACATAGCACTGGAGCTAAGCTTGGAAGAATGGATGGAATCAGAAAAGCAGTTACTAACAGAAAATTACCCAAATGGTAAACAGAAATGAGAATGATATCCTGAGTGGGCAAACGGGTTTGACTGCTAAGTAGGGGAATAGAGAAATAAGCATTTATGTAGTGCCTATTACAGGCCATTGTGCTTAATGTTTTTATGAATTTTATTTTATGATATTGGTGGAATCAGATTCTATAAGAACTTGAATTCTAAGATATGGATTTAAAATTTGATCCTCCAAATAATTCTTTGCTTTTAATGATCTTTGAGAGCAGATTTCCCAGGCCAACTTGATGCTGACCTAAAATGCTCAACTGGTTCTAGAATTTCCCACAAACCCTCTGGTATGCTTACTGATAGATGATTGGAGAATATCTAGTAACAACCATAAACTACAAAATGATTCATAAGTACAAATCCCTATCAAGAATTATTCCAGAGGGCAAAATAGACTTGTGAGCATTTCAAACCTCTTCCTTAGCACATTTGTATATTTTGTTTTCCCAGGAATTTCTTAATCTAAGAGTAGTGAAGAGTGGGAAATGACCTAGGAGATGCCAGCCAGTAAAAAGGAAGATTCATCATCTGACCACCAGGCTGAAAAGATGATCAATCACATCCATTAGGCACATAAATTGAATTATGGACTGTATTGCCAAAATAAAGTGGTGAACCAAGAGGAACCTGATAGAAATCTGGGGCAAAAGTGAGCCTAAAAGCCTTGAAAGTATTATAGAGAGAATACTAATCTTCTGAATACAGATGATAGTATGCCATCAGAATAGAAATATGAAGCAATTGTATTACTTTATAAGGATATATAGTATATACTAAAAATCGCTCCTCCTGGAATACCATCATTATCTAGGCTTACTCAATTTTCAAAAGCAGCATTCCCACAAGAGAGTTTGACAGATGTTTCATACCAATGGCAGTCTACGCATAACTATTTTTTCAACCTAAAACCAGCCATTTGAAAAAGCAAGAATAGCCACAGGACTGATGTATCCAAAAAAAGTCACAAAATATAATTCATAAAATTCTTTGTGTGTGTGTCTGTATGTACACAGTTGTTTCATATGTTTTCATATGGATTTTCATGCATTTCTTTCAATGAAAATAAGCCTAACAGCAACAATAATGTTTCAGTATTTTTCATAGCTGACATATTCTGCTTACCTAGTTGCCTTTCAAATTACCCTAGGATGACAGGAGTGGTTTGACTTTTTGCTTTCATTTTTCTCAACTACAGTTTAATGCTGTAGATTCAGATTCCCAAGCAGAATTTAGGCTTAATATGGATGCTTAAAAAAAATACTTGTTAACACTATACAAATTAGACACATCAGCTTTTCTTGAAAAAAAAATGACAAGCTGTGTCCTACCTATGCACTATATGACAATGTGTATTTTAACCCTTGCTGTCTGTATGTGTAGTCAGGGAGAATTTCAGTCCCTTTCTTTTTTTTTTTTTCATTCATTACTTCAAGTATAATCAACATCTAATGAAAACAAATTATCGATTATAATGACCTACTTTGAATTCAAAGAAGAGATGAGAACAAATGCACCTTCCTCACTCTTCTGTAGAGATAGGAGAACATGGATTTGGAAAATTACATATTCTATCAGATTCAGTAGATAAATTGTTTAGCTTATTGAACTCCTTTTTTCCTCTTTTAAATCCTCCCATTACAAAAGATAAATTAGTGAGTAGGGGATAAAGGACAGACATATTTTGACATGAAATGATACAAAAACACAAAAAGATGTCAATAAAATGTTTTATTTTAATATTTTTAATTATATAAATATTAACAAAATACTTAATTTTATAAAAATTAACTAAATTTAGCTCTAACTTTGTCCCTGTGTCATTGTGTTTTCAACCACGTAACAGTACTTTCAAAGAAAAAACCATCAAGAGAACAATATATTCTGATAGCTACAAGCAGGAAAATATGGGAACATCAGTGATCCAGTACTTATTTAGCATGACTTGCATATGTAAAAACTTATGTCTAATTCTACATTTTACTCAAATACTATATCCTAATTTGATAAATATTTGATGGTCTACTTAGGTAAAAAATTCAGTCAAACATAGTTTGGGTGAGTTTAAATTTACTTTAGTTCTAATTGTGACTAAACTATTGACAAACTGAGAAACTAGGAAAAAATAAACATTGACTCCTTGTACATATTTGAGATGAGAATGAATGAGAAGAGATAAATATTAAATACCATCCTATTCTATTCTCTTTTACAACTACCTGTATATTACAGAATCTTAGAGTTGGAAGGAACCTCAGAGCTCTTTTGAGTACCCAAAAGAGAAGCTTGTTTACATTATACCCCAGAATTATTGCAATTCTTCTGGAAGATCTCAGGAACACTGCCAAGTGTTCTTAAACAAGTGCTGCTTCTGAATAGAGATTAAGGTCAATTGAGGAAATTACAATAGAATTGCTGGGACTTGAAAAACCTTGAAAGGTCAGCAAGTTTTATGATCCTGAAACTTTAATAGGTGGCTTTGGACAGCAAAAGATTCTGAGGACCACTTACTTCATCCTACTCTCATTGCAAGGGAAAACATAATACACTTTTTTGTAATAAATGAGGAAAATGTCATTGCTTTAGCATTATTTATCCATCATGATACATTAATAAGTAAAAAGTAAATTTTTAACTCATGTTAGAAAGAAGAGGTTATAATACACATATTATATAATTCTATAAAATTATAAATGGAAATCGCTTGATATATTACCCTATGATGGTCAGTGGCCTTCTGGGGCATTTAAAGTTCCATAAATAATGGTACTTTGTACTTTCCACTACCCCTTAAGGATGATTGATTTAAGGATGATTACTCCTTAAGGATGATTAGCTTAAGGATGATTGTAAGCCGCATCTACTTAAGGATGAAAGGAGACTTCACTTAGGTACTCAATACTGATTGAGGAGATTGTTACTTACTGAATGGTATGTTTTGCCTAAGACTGTGTGGCCACCTTAGTAATAAGTTGTTATGTTATATTGTTGTGAATGCTTTGTTTTAGTTTATTGCTGAATAGAGGGTTCACTATACTATGAGATCAGAAACTTAAAGTTATTCACAGCAGCAGTCCTCAGGAGAGTTGCTTGTGATTGGCTTTACAATGAGATATTATTTGTAAATTGCTTAGTACAGCCTGACACATAATAGGTACTTAATAAATGTAGGTGTGTGTGTGTATATATATGTGTATGTGTATAAGCATAGTCAATTCACACCTATGCCCTCTATTGATGTATACCCCTTCAAGATAAACTTCTTAGGAGTGACAAACATAATCTTCCCATTTAGGAATGTAAAAAAAGTCTAACCTTATTGAATTCCTAATGATTTCTTTTTCCTGTTTACCTTTTTATACTTTTCTTGAGTCTCATGCTTGAATTTTTTTCAGTTTTGGTCTTTTCATTAGGAATACTTGAAAGTTCTCAATATTATTAAATGTCCATATTTTTCCCTTGAAGGAAATAAAGTCAATAAGTCAAAAATATTTACTTTGTGCCAAGAATTGCGTTAATATTAATATAACAAGCATCGTTAAACAATCCAGATAACAAGCTTCAAGGAGCTTGCATTCTTACCTATTAATTAATAAACATTTATAAAACACTGTGGGTCAGGTACTGTGTGAAGCACTGAAAATTCCAAAGGAGAGAGATAACATGCAAAAGAATGATAAAAAGGAAGGGGTCCAGTGGGTAAAGTGTGGAGTCCAGTGGGTCAAGAGTGTCACCTGGAGAAGAATGAAGACATGGCTGGCATGGGCATCTTTTATAAAATGAAATAATGATAAGAGCTCACATTTACATAGTGCATTGATGTTTGCACAATACTTTTCATATATCTTATTTCATATTCAACCCTGTGAAGTGAGTACTATTATTATTCCCATTTTATAGAAACAAGAAGTTAAAAATTCCATACAACTATGCAAAACTTTCTATACAGTATCTTGAATTCTGTAGGTCATTAACTAATCTGAGATAATTATGGCATGACCTATTGCAAAGATCATAAATATCTATTACTTGTACTTTAGTTCTTTGTGTATTTATTTATTGCATGAAAAGAAATTCTTAGTGATACCTTTGCTTTGATGAATCTAGACTCAGTGGTCCTGGTATCATGTTAATATCCCACAATGAGAGAAAAAATCAACCTAGAATATGATCTTGAGGTGTATACCTTTCTGAATTTTAATTATTTTAAAATGATGGTTCATTTCTATATTCCACTGATACCTTTTTCCTAAGCTATCATTGTTTGAGTCTTCATTAGATTTGTTTACATATATACATATTTATATCTGGTTGCCAATATTATATATGTACTGTATGTAATGTACATGTGTATACATAGATACACACATGTGTGCATACACTTTAGTGTGTGTATATATATATAGAGAGAGAGAACATAGGTAAAATATGAAAAAAACAACAGATTATGTCTTCAGATTACTAAAATTTAGGTTAGAACATGATTAAATATAAAATATAAGTGAAACTGAGAGAGCTGAAAGACTCCAGGGGAAATCACTTGTTTATAAATGGAGACACTGGGGAATTTGTCACAGGATGTGGCAATTGATGTGACTTAAACAAGAGAAGGATAGCAGTAAGTGAGATGAGGGGAGACATAAACACACATATATACCACATACATATATACATATGTTTGTATATATGTGTATATATGTATAGACATCATACATATAGATATATTTTGCACCATCACATGTATATTTTCCTGTCAACCAATAAAACATTAATAAGTGGAAACTGAAATTTTATTCCTCTAATAATCTTTCCCACTCTTTACACAGATGCTAAAGTAGTTTTTCTAATATGCAAATTTATTACATCATTTATTATACAATGTATACACAATATATATGTTTATACATCAATTTATACATCAATACAAAATTTATTACATCCTTCCCCTTCTCAAAGATCTTCACTGGCTCCCTATTATCTACTAAATAAAATATAAACTCCTTAGTTTGGCAGTCAATCTTCATAATCTGGATATGATCTAAGAGACCTGCTTTATTTTAAAGCACTCCCCTTTGCTTACTCTATGTTCCAGGAAATTTGACTGCTCATTAGATTAGGCTCTTTTACCTCTATGCATTTGCACACACCAACTCCTAATTCTGGGTTTGATCTCTCCTCTAATCTTAGTTTCTTGATGTCCTTCTGTTGAACAACCATCAGTTGCCTCATCCTCTGATAATGTTCTCCAGTGTCCCCATCTAGAAATGATTGATTTCCCCAGAGTCTCTCAGGCTACCTAATTTCCCTCATATTTTACATTTAATCATGTTCTAACTTGAATTTTTAGTAACTTATACACATTTATTTGCTTTTTTCAAGCTTTTGCTACCTATATTCTGTTTTGGTGAATTGCCCTAGCTAACATACTAATGCTTTAAGATCTGCAAAATGCTTTACATACATTTCCTCTTTTGATCCCTGTGACAGCCCCATGACATATTAAACACTTTATTTTCTCCCTTTTAATATCTTCCAACTGAATTGTTTACACAGTGCTTTCATAGTTATTATTTCATTTAATCTTCATAACAAGGTTGAGAGGGAAGGTATGATTAGCCTCATTTTATAGAGATGACTGAGTTTTAGAAAAGTAAAGGGAGTCATATAGTTAGCAAGTACTAGCATCAGAAAAGGAGCCCAGAGTGAGGCAGTGTGCTGTAGGGGATAAAGCACTGAATTTGGAGGCAGGAAGATCCGAGTTCAAGTTTCCCTTATGATATAAACTAGCTGTGTTTGCATGAGTAAATCATTTCACCTCTCTAAATCTTGCTTTCCTTGTCTGTAACATGATGAAGTTGCACTAGATGGTCTCCCAGATGTGCCCAGCTCTGAATCACTTCTTCCACTCCACCACATTGTCTCTCTAGCATTTTATTCAGTTGTGATCATCTTTGTACAGCTCAGTCCTGATTGATGTAAACAATGAAATTTGTAGAGTAGTTGCACGTATTCTATTTTGTACACTTCCAAGTTGTAATTATGTAAACTACTGCATTTTTTTTACAGATCAATGGAAATATGCAGAGTGAATTCAAATAATGTGAATACTTTATAGGAATCATCATTATTTGCACCAATGGTGACCTAGCTGTATATAACATTCCTAGAAACTAGCACAGTGGAAAGTGCTGAATTTGGACTCAGAGGAACTGAGAATAAGTCTTAGCTATCAGTTTACTACCTGTATGACTTTGGTCAACTCACTTAATGTCTTTAGACTTCATTTCTTTATCTATAAAATGAGGGAGTTGGACTAGTGGCCTCAGAGGCCCTATCTACTTCTAAATCTATATAATTAATTAGATAGTTTCAATTGACCATAAAATATTACAACAGCACAGTAGAAAATAAAATCCATTTGTTTGCATGTGTGAGTGCATAAGGGTACGACAGAGTGGAAGAAACCAATCTAGCATAACAAAATCACAGTCAGGAAATTTATGGTCAGAGATTTAGAGAAAACCAAATCAATCATGAGATAGAACCAATTATAAAAGAAACAGCATATGTGAAAGGAATTTTAAGGGAAACAGCTTCATTTCTTCCAGTTCTCATAACTTAGCCAAATAAATAATTCCACTTTTATATTTTCCACTTTATTAAATTGTTAGTGATTTATAATAAAATAGAAATAAATTCCATTCCTTCATGGTGACTAATAGATGAGGGTTAAGTGAGTCTCTCAGCTGCAGTTTTCATTCATCCTCTGATGTGTGAATGTGGGTCACAGGACTGTTGCTAAAAAGCACTGTGGGATGTTGAATGAGCTTGACAATATAACTAGGTCTCATTTTTATAGACTTCTAATGTCATCTTGATTTGCATGCTACTGTGTAATCTACAGGGAAAAGATGAGAAGGTTATGTAAAATATCCTGAGATTGGAAAACATACGGTTCAGTACATTGATATTTAAGCTAATGCTTAGGCAACTTTACCTTCCCCTCAAGCTATCAGATATTTCTATCCTGTCATTAAGCACAGGCAAATGGGATGGACCTAGTTCTGGGCCAGTTGTAGTGATGTCAAGGTGGATTAATGAGTAGGCAGAGGTCACCAGAGGTCCATGGATCTTGGTGTAGACATACTGCTTTGTCAATGTCATAAGTGGCTAGAATTGGAATAGCTAGTATGTAGGAATAAGAGACTATAGACCAATAGAGAGCAGACAGTGCCAAGAATTACACAACAAGCAGTGATTATTGGTGCATACAAAGACAAGTGCCAACAATACATTGATACTGGTGATTATTAGAATACCAGCCCATTGTTCTGAAAAATTGGAGTAATTGTAGTTTAAATGGTATGTATTTCTGAAAAAAACAACATACCACAGGACTGGTACCATTACGTGGCTTTCATCCTCTGGGGTCATTGGGCTCCATTACTCCCTGCCCCTTCTGTGTGGCACTCAAATCTCTCTCTTTGTCTTCTCTTTGTGGAAATCGACTCTATAGAATTATTCCTATCTGTGTCCTGGAAGATCAGGGTACTCAAGAAAGCTTCCCACCTATCTGTGTGTTTGTGGGGTTGTATTAAAGGTAAGTGTTGTGGGTCAGAGATATGACCTGGAATTTGCTTGTGGTAATAATTAAATCAGGTTCTGCTGGCTTGCAGTTACTTGAGGGCTTATGTTTCCTTTTCTTCAGCTAACTGGAGAAAAACTACAAGAAGGGGTAAGGACTCATATTCTTTTTTTTTTTTTTTTGAGCAATCAGGGTTAAGTAACTTGCTCAAGGTTACACGGCCAGGTGTTTCTGTGTAGGTGCTAAGTGCCTGAGCCCGGGATTCGATCCCCAGGTCATCCTGACACTGGGGCCGGTGCTCTTACTCGCTGTGCTACCTGGCCGCTCCAGGACTCATATTCTTTCAAAAGAAGAATCAAAGTTCTCCATTACCATGAAATCTAGCTTATAGATTCCAAGTCAATGAACAAAAGTTCTGTCTCAGTTTGCCATTTCTGTTCTTAGTTTGGAGCTGAAATTGACAAGATAAACTTTAAGACTGGCTCATTCTCACCATTGTATTCTACACATACACATATCCTTTCCTTGTAGCCCACAAATGGTAAGTAATCCTTGCACTATGTCACTCTTACCAGCTGAGTGTACATTTGTTGTGTTAACAAATGCCACTTTTAACCACCCCCTCCCCCAAAACAGTGCAAACTTCATTGATGTGTGTGAAGCTCCAAAATGCAACAGGAATGTTGAAAGTCATTTGCTAAATGATGCCTATTGTCTGATTTCCCTCATCTGCTTTTCTGCTGAGAAAAAAAATATATAGCTAATCTTTATAGCTGACACCTGCTATGGAAGCAACAAGATTAAAAAGACAACTTGCTAAACTAAAATTAGAATTGCTTAAATTTATATTAACTGTTTTGTATACAATTTCTGAGGAACTTACTACCTCTAGAGAGCTTATACTGGAGATACACATATTGGTTAGTCTATATATTCAAGTCTATTATTATGTTAATGCACATATGATTACTGAGCACTGTTATTTCTTTTTGTGTATTTAAACACTATTATTTCCTATTGTTTTTCCTCTGTATTCTGAAGTTGCTGAGAGGGCCTCATTCTACCTCCAACAAAGTTTTGTTCAGTTATTTAAGTCGTGCCAACTCTGTTAACTAATTTGTTTTCTTGTTGTTGTTATTTGTTTGTTTTTCAAAAGTACTGAGTGGTTTGCCATTTCCTTCTCCAGATTTTTTTATATATGACGAAACTGAAGCAAGCAAGGTTAAGTGATTTGCCCAGGGTCATATAGCTAGTAAGTGTCTGAGGCTGGATTTGAACTCAGGACGATGATTCTTCCAGACTTTGGTACCAGAACTCTATCCACTGCATCACTAACTGCCCTTGCTGTATAACAATGTCATATAATCTTAATTCAGGAATACTTTGGAGATATTGTGGTTTCAATTCCAGGCTGCTGCAAGAAAGTGAATTTTGCAATAAAGCAAATCACATGAATTTTTTGGTTTCCCAGTGAACATAAAATTTACATTTACAGTATTCTGTAGTCTTTGAAGTGTGCAATAGTATCATGTCTAAAAACCCAATATATATGCCTTAAAAATACTTTATTGCTAAAAAATTCTATCCATCATCTGAGCCATCAGCAAGTCATGATCTTTTTGCCTTGATGTTAGTGGGTACTAACTGATCATGATGGTGGCTGCTGAAGGATGGGGTGACCGTGGCAATTTCTTAAAATAAGACAACATTGAGGTTTGCCTCACGTATTGACTTTTCCTTTTACTCAAACACTTAGAGGCCATTGTCCGGTTATTACTGGCCTAATTTCAATATTGTTGTGTCTCAGGGAATAGGAGGCCCACAGAAAGGGAGATGAGGAATGACCCATATAGGGAGCAGTCAGAACACACACATTTACCAATTATGTTTTCTGTCTTATATGGGCATTCATGTGGTGCCCCAAAATAGTTATAATAGTAACATCAATAATCACTGCTCACAGATCACCATAACAGATATAATAATAATGATAAAGTTTGAAATATTATAAGAATTACTAAAATGTGAAACAGAGACATGATGTGAACACATGCTGTTGGAAAAATTGCACCAATAGATTTGCTTGACAGAAGGTTACCACAAACCTTCAATTTGTAAAAAATGCAATGTCTACAAAGTGCAACAAAATGAGGTATGTCTATATATAACTGACACCTGGAAGGAGAGGAGTCATTTTATGTCTCCGTGAACCTGGTAAAGTATAAATAAAGTAATACCACAGACCCCAAATAAAGGCCTTAATTAAAGATAATGGTTAAATATTCATCCTAGATCTTGATATTCCTGTCTTTGCCTTAGGATCCTTAAGAAAGGGGGAAACTGATGAGGCTTTGCCAAAACATGTCAAAGATATGACATTTTTTTCCTCAATGTGGAGGGGAGGGTGAAAATGCACCATTTGTATTGGTGTGATCTTCTGAGCTAATTTCTATATAGTGGTATAAGTGTGATTGCCAGTTGTTGCCATCAGTAGACATGAAAAACTTCATTATTGGTCCAGACAAGAACAAATTATTTTCTATAAAAATAGCTATATAGCACCTACATGATAAGCTTTCATTTTCACCTGAAACCTGGTCAGATATATCTACATATTTCAATAAATTTCCCCAAGATATGTAAATTTTGTTCAGTTTTTTTCCCCCTTTCTCCAGTGTACTGGGAGACTTAAATTTTAATTACCTATTTGTAGAATGTTTCCTGATAAATGGTGAGGAATGGTCAAGAAAGTCTGATCACTTTCATAGTTTCTGAAAATAAGGTCCACAGATCCAGAATTGTGAGGTCTTTGGGCTATGAACATTAAATAATGGGATGTGAGCCCCTGCCCTCTGGGAGTTTACAACCTAGTGGACAGTTTGCGTGAAAATGACTATGATATGAGATATAATAAGTGTGAAGGACGAATCTGTAAAAGTTATTATCAGAAACATAGGGTAGAAAGGATAAATGAAAAATTTCACTTTAATCTCCAATCAGAAACTTATGGTTAGTAATTCTTGGTTCCTTCTCTCATATTTCTGATGAGGCTTAGAGTTGGCAGAGCTGGTTCAGGTGTGAAAGAATTCACTCAGACCTTCTCTGTAGCCATTGGGAGCTTTATTGACACAAAAGCAGTATGGTTCTCCTAACAAGAAAGCTAAGTGAGGCTCTAATATTTGGAGAATTATTATTATATAGATGTTTGAGAATGATGCTGTAGTTTTAGAGGCTTTTTGGGGGTTGAAGGTTAGGGACAGGATGAGGAAGATGGATGACAGGATAGGAAACACAAGATAAGAGAGATAGGGGAAATTATATGACCCAGATGGGGAGAGACAAGCAATTTTATGGTCCAGGATAAGGGGGAAATTTTATGGTATTTCAAGATAAGAGGAAGAGACTTTAGGATGTCTTCAGGTTAGAGAATAAGCTAGGGAAAAGCAACTTAACCGTCAGGGCACTGTTTGTATCCTGATCATTTCTATTTCCCTCAGCATATAGGGAAATGGTAAAAGACATTTAAGGTAACTCAGAATCAGCAGTATTATTCTTTATATCTATATTAGTTGTACTTTCCACAGTGTTTTGCTTTAGAAACTGTGTCAAGGAAAGTTTTTCTTTTCAGATTTCCATCAACAATGCACATGATCCAATTTGTGTACATATGTGAGTATGGTTTTTTTGTGTGTTTGTTTGTGTATAGGCAGGTTATATCAATAGGTAGAAGTACTAACAACTCAGCAATGCATTCAAAATCCCCTTTCATTAATAAAAATTTAGACCTAATTTTCAGCACAGGATTTTGTTCTATTACTAAGTACATATACATTATTGTACAAGTATCAGGAATAATTTTATGGGTAAAAACATCATTCTAATGGTATTTTCTATAAACAACACCTTCCAATTAAAGGTCAAGAACACAATACCCCCATTAAAATAAATTCAGTACATTTCTTCCAGTAGTCAATTTTTATTCTCATGATAAATATCTGCCTACTTAATATGGTATCAGTTGATTTTCATTTCAATCATTTTATTGACTCAATGTCCTTTTCCTATAAAAGTGACTGACAAATTGTCAATGCAAACTAATCATATTATTTCATGGAAATAACCAAAATAAACATTTGTTCATTCAGTAATTTATTAGGCACATACTGTGTACAAATACTATGCTGTGAGAACTGTGTTTAGATGAAAATGGTGCATAATAAAAATAAAAAAAACATGTAATGTAGTTTGTCCTTTAGTGATGCTATAAAAATGTTAATTCCTACACATCTGAGGGCTTCCCAGGAGGTAGCATGAAAAATATAACTCAGTACCTTCTATCAATGTTGTAAATACCTAAAAGAGCCTTATGTAAGATTTTTATTGTTGATGTTGTTTCCATCTGTATCAAGCCTTTCAAGTAAGGACAAGCAGAATGCAGGGCTTTTTAGTCATCCCTGGGGAATGGAGTTGAAGGTTGTGGACCTTCCAGTTTGGAAGACAGAGACCCCAGCTAACACAAAGCTTCTGCTGGGAAGTCTCCCAATCTCACCCAAAGAATCTGGGAGTTGGTTAGCAACCTATTTAAGCTGGATTAGTTGATGCTTCAGCTTTAAGTCACCCCTTCCTAGCCCTCTACCCCAATAAACACTTTATTATGAGACTAGGCCTGATGGTTTTGAGACCACCATGACAGTGTCTTTTTAAGGGACAGTTTAAGCTCATAGAACATATTCATGGAAGAATATCAACAATAACATTTTTCTAAGGTTTTTCTAAGGTTTCTAAGGTCTGTGTCCCCCAAATATTTTTCTACCACTAGCTTATTTTCTCTTTGATGACAATGTGTTCCTAAATAATATTTTGTCTGCTGTCATTTTGTTTTTTCTCTCCGATTACAAACCCCCCAAAATAATGTTTTGCCTTGATCCCTTATATGCAATTTAGCCAGCTCTAGGCAAAGGGGAGTCACCTAGAATCAGAATATAAAAACCTCACTCTTGGAAGGGGACTTCAGAGCACACATTCCTGCTGAATGGACTCTTTTCTTTGTGATGCCCAGTGAGGTGCTGCCCTTACATGAACTGATTCCCATAGTTTTACATGTAATTCTTAGCACCTGAATTCATTAAAGTGTTGTTTTCCTCAACATCTCTAGCTGGCCCACAGTCCTTTCCTTAGATATAAACTGATTATCTGGACAAGGACTTAATCTATTGACAGTCACATACACAATAAAGGACTAGGGCATTGTGAGCCTAGTAGTACAAAACAAAGATCAAAAGGAACCTTACATCCTTCCAGGAGGGGTTCCCTTATGCCAAAAGACTGTCACAAAACAATCAGTTAGTCCATCTACTTGATTTTATAGAAGAAAAAAACTGAGGTCCCAGAGAGAATTCTGACTTGCCTGAGTTCTCTGGGGAAAGACTCATTCAAATCCTGCTAGAACTGAAGGTGAACTAAATTTCAATTCGATTAATCGCATAAACATTCATTAAGTACCTACTATATGCCAAACACTGTACTAAGCAGTGGGGATAAACTTAAGAGAAAGAAAGACCATCTCTTCCCTCAAGGAGCTTACAATATAAGGGGAGAAAATACATAAATGGAGCTAAAAATGGTGGGAGGGAGGAAGGGAGAAGCTGATTGTATACCACTCTTATTCAATTGCATTAGAAATCCTAGCAATAGCAATAAGAAAAGAAAAAGAAATAGAATCAGAACAGGGAATGAGGTAATAAAACTATTTCTTTTTTTCAGATGATATGATGACAATTTTAGCAAAGTAGCAGGATAAAAAGTAAATCCATATAAATCACCATATATATCATCCATAAATCAGAATCCTGATATGTCATAAACAATCTGCAAGAAGAGATAGTACAAAATGCCCCATTTAAAATAACTCTAAACAGTATAAAATACCTGGGAGTACAGCTACCAAAACAAACCCAGGAACTATATAAACAAAATTATAAAAAAAACTTTTTATATAAATAAAATTAGATTTAAATAATTGGAGAAATATTAATTGTTCTTGGGTAGGCAGGGCCAATATGATAAAAATAACAATTTAATCCAAACTAATTTATATATTCAATGCCATCCTAATTAAATTACCAATTTTTTTTACTGAATTGGAAAAAAAATAATAAAATTCATTTGGAAACACAAAAAGTCAAGAATATCAAAGGAATTAGTGAAAAAAAAATGTAAAGGAAGGAGGTTTAGCATTACCAGATTGTAAGCTATATTATAAAGCAGTTATCAAAATTATCTTATATTGGCTAAGGAACAGCAAGGTAGATCAATGGAAAAGAGTAGACATACAATTTACAGAAACAAACACAATAACCTTATATTTGACAAATGCAAAGAGAAGATTTGGGGATAACAATTAATTATTTGCTAAAAACTAATGGGAATACAGGAAAACAGTATGGTAGAAACTGGACATAGACCAATATCTTATACTATTTGCCCAGATAAGGTAAAAATGGATACTTGATCTAGATATAAAGAGAGATTTTAGAAGAAAATTAGAACATGGAACATATTACTTATCAGACTTATGGATAGGTAAACAATTTATGATTAAACAATAGAGCTTAAAGGTAGGTGTAAAATGGATAATTTCAATTACACTAAATTAAAAAAAAACAGTTTTGTGCCAGTAAAACAATTGTAATTAAGGTTAGAAGAAAAGCAGAAAATTGTGGGAAAATTTCATAGACAGCTTATCAGGTAAAAGTCTTATATCTCATATATATATATATATATATATATATACACATAATATCTACATATATATCTATATAATGAGCAGGCAGTTTTTCAATGAAGAAATCAAAACAATTTATAGTCATATAAAAAATGTTCTAAGTCATTATTGATTAGAGAAAAAGCAAAGTAAAACAATCTTGAGATATCATTTTACACCTACCAGATTGGTGGAAATGATAGAAAGGGAAAATAATGAATGTTGGAGGGAATTTGGAAAAATTGGAACGCTAATACACTGTTGGTGAAATTGTGAACCGATACAACCATTTTGGAGAGGAATCTGGAATTATGTTCTTATCTAACTCCAAATACCCTTTGACCTACCAATACCACTACCTGGTCTATTTCTAAAGATAATTAGGGAAAAATGAAAAGAACTTATATGTTCTAAAATGTATAGCAGCTCTCTTAATGGTGGCAAAGAACTGGAAATTTCAGGGATGCCCATCAATTGGGGAATGACTGAATAAGATGAGGCATAAGATTGTGATGGAATACTACTATGCTACAAGAAATGATAAGCTCAATGATTTTAGAAAAAAATAGAAAGACTTGCATGAAATAAGGAAGAGAGAAATAGCATAACCAAGAAACATTGTATGCAATAACAGTAATATGGTTTTAAGAAAGACTTTGAATGTATGTTATTTTGACTATTCTAAATACCCAAATTAACTACACAGGACATATGAAGAAAGATGCTATCTGCATCCAGAGAAAGAACTGATAAACAGAAGTATGTATAGAATAACTTTACATATATGCCTATTTCTGTCTAGTGGTAGCCATCTTTAGGATGGGGGTGGGGTGGGGATGGAAGAAAAAAAAGAAATTTATGTGATAATTTTGTCATATAAGGAATAGTAAGTTGTACAAAATCAATTCACAGTTCCATGTGCAATAATCTTTTTTATTATGCTGTGTTATGGAAATGCTTATTTTATCCCATAAATTAGAAATAAAATTTAATAATGGAAAAAATTTTTATTGAGAAAATTAGTGAGTGTCAATACAAACAAATCACCTTGATAGTAACTACTTATATGTAAATTTATTTCAATGTCAAAAATATTTATCTGAAGCACTTGGCACGTAGCAGGTGGGAAGAAAATAAGCATTTATGCAATAAATTCTAGTTGATTGATAATATTTAATTTAATCCCTCTTCATCAGGTTTGTTTATTTGCTCATTCATTTCTTTCTTCCATTAGGCATCCATTCATTGCCTGCCCCATGTGAGAATGCTTATGTAGCATTTTCATACACCCTTACTCAAGCGAGGCCTATCTCTTCCAATCCACTGGTCTAAACAATACTCCTTTTCTACCTTGCCTATTCTCTTTTGCCACATTTACCCCTTCCTTCTTGCCAAGATTACAGTAATCACAATTTTTAACTTAGCTCTTCAAATATGGACATGGTAGGTGTGTAGGAGATTTTTTTTTACCTCTGTCCACTAATTCCCCTCTCCCCACTTTTGCAACCTCCCACTTTACAAATCTCTCTCATAAGAGACATTCACCCATAAGGGTGTCAGGATATTCAGTTCATCATGCTTCAGTTTACTTATGCCAATTATGTTTCTCCTGATTTTTAAATTATTTTAATATTTAATTTATTGTGCCATTTTAAAATCCCTCAATGATCCTTCTTTATTCTTTATCTAGGATTAAAAAACATCTTTCCTTTCTCAAACTATATTTTGAAACATGAGACAATGGGAGGCTGAGGCAAGATGGTGGAGCAGAAGCACAAACTTGGTGCGGGTTCCCCTCCAATAACTTCCAATACATGTAAAAAAATGACTAAACAAACTTTTGAGCTACAGAACCCACAAAGAGACAGAGAGAAACAAAACTCCCACTGAAAGAAGCCTGGAAGGCTGACAGGAACGATCTATCACACTAGCCTGGGACCTGAGTGCAGCCCCACAAGAGCCCCGTGGTTCCCGGCCCCAGGGCAGCTCTGACCAGTGGCGGGCCTGGAGCAGACTTCAGGAAAGAGAATCAATCACCAGCAGTTGTAGCAGTTTCCAGAATTATCAACCTATAAATGCAAAAAAGAAAGTAAAAGGTCAGTGTGGAACTTTGTGGGAACAGGGGAACCAAGAGCATGGTCTGGCCCCTGCGCCCAGAGCAAGAAGCAGCTGAGGTGTGGTGGCTGTGCAGCCACCATTGCCTGGCTGTCTCAGGAGCTGCTGGCTTGCAGATTGCAGGGGGGAATAAAGTGACCATTTAGACAGTAATCACTCTTGCTTTAACCTGCTTGTATCTGGATCACAGTTTTGGGTGGTGGTTCTGGGGTGTGTGAAAACCCCAGTGATTTGGAACAAAGCTCTCTCCATTCTGGAAGCAGAGTCTTACTGTGGAAAAGAGCTCAAAAGTCAAGTAATTGACTGGCAAGATGAGCAAGCCCAAGAAACATAATCAAACCATAGATTCCTTTTTTGGGGCACAAAAAGAATCAAGGCATGGAGCAGGAGGAAGACAGCAAAGTCAGAACTCCTGCACCAAAATCTTCCAAGAAAAATATGAATTGGTTACAGGCCATGGAGGAGCTCAAGAAGGATTTTGAAAACCAAGTAAGAGAAGTGGAGGGAAAATTGGGAAGAGAAATGAGAATGATACAAGAAAATCATAAAAAGCAAGTTAACAGCCTGCTAAAGGAGACCCAAAAATACACTGAAGAAAATAACACTGTAAAAAGTAGACTAACTCAAATGGCAAAAGAGGCTCAACAAGCCAGTGAAGAGAAGAATTCCTTAAAAAGCTAAATGGAAAGGGAATTTAAAAAACTCACTGAAGAGAATAACTCCTTCAAAATTAGATTGGAGCAATTGGAAGCTAATGACTTCATGAGAAATCAAGATACTATAAAACAGATCCAAACAAATGAAAAAATAGAAGGCAATGTGAAATATCTCATTGGGAAAACCACTAACCTGGAAAATAGATCCAGGAGAGATAATTTAAAAATTATTGGACTAAGTGAAAATCATGATCAAAAAAAGAACCTAGACACCATCTTCCAAGAAATTATCAAGCAAAATTGTCTTGATATTCTAGAACCAGAGGGTAAAATAGAAATTGAAAGAATTAACAGATCACCTCTTAAAAAGATCCCCAAAAGAAAACTCCTAGGAATATTATAGCCAAATTCCAGAGTTCCTAGGTCAAGGAGAAAATATCACAAGCAGTCAGGAAGAAACAATTTGAGTATTGTGGAAACACAATCAGGATAATACAAGACCTAACATCTTCTATTTATATCTTCTCTTAAGGGATCAAAGGGATTGGAATATGATTTTTTGGAGACAAAGGAGCTAGGACTAAAACAAAAAATCACCTACCCATCAAAATTGAGTATAATGCTACAGGGGAAAATATGGTCATTCAATGAAATAGAGGGTTTTCAAGCATTCTTGATGAAAAAAACCAGAGCTGAACATAAAATTTGACTTTCAAATACAAGAAGAATGAGAAGGTAAACAGGAAAAATAAATCATAAGGAATTTATTAAAGTTGAACTATTTACATTCCTACATGGAAAATGACAATTGTAACTCATAAGACTGTTTTCAGTATGAGGATATTTGAAGGCAATATGTGTGTATGTATATATATATATATATGTATATATATATACACACACACACACACATATGTATATATATGTGTGTGTGTATACATTCACATATATATGTATGTATAGGAGGGTGTATATGTATATCAATATAAATGTGAGCTTGAGCATATGTGTGTACACATAAACGTAGACAGAGGGAACAGGATGAGTTGAATATGAAGGGATGATATATAAAAAATAAAATTAAGAAGCAAGGGAGGAATTTATTGGGAGAAGAAGATAGGGAGAGATAGATTAGGGTAAATTATCTCATATAAAAGAGGCAAGAGAAGACTGTTATAATGGAGGGGAAGGGAAGGAAGGTGAAAGGTAATGGAAAAACCTTATTCTCATTGCATTTGACTTAAGGAGGGAATAACATATACACTCAATTGGGTATCTCACCCTACAATAAAATAGGGGGGTAGGGGATAGGAGGGGCGATGATAGAAAGGAAGGAAGATTGGGGGAGAGGGTAGTTAGAAGCAAACATTTTTGAAAAGGGATAGGGTCAATGGAGAAAATGGAATAAGTGGGGAGTGGGATAGGATGGAGCGAAATATAGTTGGTCTTTCACAATATGAAAACTATGGAAATGATTTGGGTAACTGCACATGTGCAACCTATATTGAATTGCTTGTCTTCCTGGTAGGGGCAGGTAAGGAGGGAGGAAGGGAAAAAATCTGGAACCCAAAGTTTCAAAAACAAATGTTTAAAAAAATGTTTTTTACATGCAGCTGGGAAATAAAATGTATAGGCACCAGGGTATAGAGGTCCTTCTTGCCTTCTAGAAAGTTAGGGGGGTGATGGATGAAGTTATAGGGGTGAACAGATTGGCGGAAGGAGTATTCAGTGGGCTTGCTATTTTGGGGTGGGGGGTAGGGGCAAGACAAAGAGAAAAAAAATTGTAACTCAAAATCTTGTGGAAATGAATGTTGAGAACTAAAAATAAATTAATTAAAAAAAGAAACGAGATAATGCATTTCATTGATAAACCTTTGATTGCTGTACTTATTTAATTTTTCTATATTTCTGATGTTTGAAGTATTTGCTAATCTAATATTCTGCTAGTTTCTTTTTTACCAAAATATTTCATATCCCTCTGTTGTTGATCATACAGTTTTTTTCATTGATGATTAGGCTCATGGTTAACAGCATGTCATGATGAATTGTTATTTGTGATCCTTTGTCTTGTGGAATATACTGTTCCATATTTTCCATGATTTCCTGTATCTGTGTAACACTCATGTTATTTGAATTTTCTCCACTTCATATTTGAAGGCCTTTCTCCTGGCCACTTATAAATGTTCTTTTTCTTTCTTTTCTTTTTGCTTTTTGGAGGTGGGAAGGCAGGGCAATTGGCGTTAAGGGACTTGTAGAAGTTCACAGGGCTAGTAAGAGTTAAGCGTATGAGGCTGGATTTGAACTCAGGTCCTCCTGACTCCAGGGCTGGTGCTCTATTCACTGCACTACCTAGCTGCTCCCCACTTGTGAATTTTCTAAAATTTAACCACAATATGTCTTGGAGTGTGAATAATTTTTTTTTTCTGAAAATAATCTGAAAATTCTGTGTCTCAATATTTTTTTTTCTTTAGTTTCAGTAGTTCTGCACAGTTTTTGAGTATTCTCCCCTCCCCCACATTGTATTATCTAGGTTTTAAAGAAATGTGTCATATTCTTCTATATCTAGCCATTCTATATTCCAGTTAAGTGTCTGGTTTATATAGGCTGTATCTGTTTTTTATCATTGTTTCATCTTGCCTCATTTTTGGAAAGCATTTTTTCACTTTACTGTTTTTGTATTCTAAATCTATTAAACTCTTACTTTTTAAAAGAGATTCTCCCATGGATTCAGTTTTTCTAATATGCTAACTTTAAAAACAGTTGTGTTATAATTCTAATTTTTGATCTATGGTCTTCCCTAATTTCTTCTTGTATCAATTTAATTTCTTTTTTCAACAATCAAGGAGGTTTGTTTGTTGTTATTCCATTGTATCTGGGCTATCTATATACTTTTAACTTTCATAAGTTATTGATTAATTTTCCCTCAAATTATAATATTTGCCAAGAGAATTTTATGTTCTCTTTGCCATTTTATTCCTTCATTCTGGTTTTAGAATCTTTATTGATTTACCCAATGCTGGGATCCCCTTCCCAGCTCCGGCTGTGTCTTACCTTATTCCCGGTCTTCGGAAGTCTCTGGCTTCTTGTCTCCAAGAAGAACTTACCCCCACAGAAAAATACCCAAGGACACGGAGGTTGCCAAGCAAGGCTGCTCTTTATTCAGTTACATCTTAACAGTGTGGCCACCAGAACAAAGCAGAACGGAACCGTGGGGCAGAGAGAGAGTGGGACAGAGAGAGAGAGAGGGAGCCTCCCCTTGCCTTTTCCCTAATATCCCTATCTTTCTCCTTTCTGTCACATGTCATGTGGGGGCCAATCGTGCACTCTCCCGAGTGCAGGGCAAAGGAGTATGTGTTAAGAGGAGTCCATGTTGATAAGGCACGCTCAATGCCACGTCGGCCTTTCCCAACCTGGCAAAGTCGGTCCCCACGGCCCTGTGCTCAATGCCATGTTGGCCCTTTCGGCCTGGCAGAGTCGGCCTCCACATCTCCAAGCTCCTGCTCCTCAGAGGTCATGTGCACCCCCTCCGACATCTTGTGACTGCCGCAGTGTCTCTCACACTCGTGGCTCCATCAACCCAACGTTTACTGGATTTTTATTAAGGCCTCTTTTTGGTATATTTAGGTTTCAACCTTTCTTTATTGCTCATCAATGAAGAATTCTGGCCCAACACTCTTTGTTGCAGGTAGACACCTGAACCTTGACTGCAAGGCTTCCTTACCTCCTTCGTTTGGGGGATATAGGATTCTTTCCCAGAGTCTTTGCTTTGATATCCTCTGGAGGATTCAGGATTAACCCCCACTGAATTTCAGTACTCTTACTTTAGGGCCAACATTCTCTTCCATACAGATTTTACACCTGATCTGGTCCTCTGAGTGTCTCCTTTTCTTAATTTGGCTATGCAGAAACAGAATGAACCATTTCTTCCAAAGGAGAGCATACAGGTCTTCATGAAGAGTTATTGTAGAGTAATACTTGGCCTTGTTTCTAGTCTTGTGGAAGCCTGTGAATTTTCTTTTGTTTCTGACATTGACACAATATTTATGGTGAATAACAGATGCTGAATGAAGACTCTGTTATAGTTCTCAAGTGTTAATTCATAAAGGATTTTACCTTGTCAGGGTCAAACACTTTTCTAGTATATTTAGCTGTGATTACTCTACAATTGTTTCATAATACCTTTGGATGTGGTTGAAGTGCTCTGGAGAAAGTGGCTAATCCACTATCTTACTGGTCAGGTGATCTGGAAAAGAATGATCATTCTCATTCACTTTTTTGCTTATATTGTAACAGTGAGTTCTCCGTTGTTCCAATTTTTATTTTCTTGCTTTGAATGTTTTCTGAAGATCCCTTCATATTACTTTATACCCTCCTTAATTTTTTGAAATGGGAACTTCATTTATTGCCTTGTAATTATATCTTTTTTTATACTGGTCTTCTGATTTCATTGGTATAGGAAACTTTCAGTCAAGAAAATTTCTCTACCAACATTGATTGCTATGACCTTCATAACTTAAAATCTTACATAAATCTTAACAATTAAATGGACTCCTGGAGAATTTTAATGGACCAAACAGGACCCTCTATGAGACAGCAAGAAATATTAGAACAAAATCAAAAGACTGAAAAAAATTTTAAAAGTAAGGTGTTTTATAAAAAAATAACCTAAGAAACAGGGCAAGGAGAGAGAATTTGAGAATCATAAATATCCTTAAAAAACATAATTTCAAAATGCCTGGATACTATATTTTAAAAAGTCATCAATTGAAACTGTGTAAATCTATTTGAACTAGAATGCAAAGTAAAGAATAGAAAGAATCATCTGATCACCTACTAAAAGAAAAAGGAAACAAAATATCACAGTGCATAGATAGCCAAAGTCCAGGCTTTCTATGTCAAAAAAAACAAACAAACAGAACTACAAAAACCCAGAAGAAACAGTCCAAATACCAAAAAAAACTGTAGTGAGGATCTCAAGAATTTTGGCAGTTTCTATCATAAGTGAAAAAAAATCTTGAAATATATTATTCCAATATAGAAAAAAAATCAGTTTACAATCAAGAATAACATATCCTGCCAAGTTGGATTTCCCTCCTTTAAAGGGAAATGGAGCTCTGTTAATATAGAGAATTTTCAAGTATTTCTAATGAATAAGATCAGAAATAAGTGGGAACTTTGAAACAGAAGTAAAAGAGTCAAGAGAAACATAGAAAGGTAAATATACTTGGGCATTTGAAAGGGGAAAGGGGCTTTAAGATGATGAAGTGATAAAATTCTCATAGAGGGAAAAGAAACACATTCTTCTTCAGAACTTTAATAGTTTCAAATGGCACTGAGGGGATTAAGGGAGAAAAATAGAGACCTAGAATTGGATTGGTTCTGTTTGAAGAGCTTTAACAGGATAAATTGAAGAAAGGATAAGAGGAGAACAATAGTGCAGAAAGGAAGAATATGGAACTAAGTATTTCTTATAGCTTGTGTGAATGACAAGAAAAAATATACAACTAGGGAGGAAGAGGGTCATCAGAGAAATCCACTCATCTGAATCAAATAAAGAGTTGAATATGTGTGCGCACATGAGCACACAAATACAAAGACAGAATTAGGGATAGAAATATACCAAAGGCAGCAGAGAAATAGGCAGGGATGTGGAGAGTTGTTATCTTTGACATAGACCAAGTAAAATACTAGACAAGCTATAGTTGCAAGTAAATCAAACTTCTTGATCCTGAAAGGAGAATTAAAAACAAACCAAAAAAAAAAAAAAAAGGAAAAGAAGAAGAAAGAATAGGTAAGGAAAGGCAAGAGAAAAAAATGAAAAAACAAAAGATCTAGAAAATAAGTAGATGTCCATTAATTAATACTGAACAAATCATGGTCTATGAATCAAATGAAATGTAATGATAAAAGAGACAACTTCAGAAAACCCTGGTAAATATTAACTGACACAAAGCAAAATGAGAAGAATAATTGATATGATGGCAAATATGTATAGAAAAACAATTTTGCAATTTTATTTTGGAGGAAATCTCTTCAAATAGGAGTTACCCTTTAATTGATAAATGGTTAAAGGGTATGAGCAGGCAGTTTCTAATGGAGAAATGAAAACAATTGTCAGCCATATGAAAGAAATGCTCTAAATCTTTATTGATTAGATAAATGCAAATTAAAACAACCTTGAGATATCATTTAACACCTAAATGATTGAAGAGGAAAGCAATAAATTTTGGAGGGATGTGGAAGAATCAGGACACTAATTCATTGTTGGTGGAATTGTGAACTGATTCCATCATTTTGGAGAGCAATCTGGAATTATGCCCAAGGAGTTATTAAACTACCAAACCCTTTGACCCAACACTACTAGCTTTATTTCCTTCTACTCTCAAGCAGAAACCTGGTGCAGTACAGAACACTGCTATGATGCTGGTCACTGAGGGGCCATCATATTCTGCTGTCTGGAGTCTAGATCTCTACAGCACTGAAAAGAGGGAGAGGAGAACAGCAGTGGTCAGATACTGTGAATTCACGACAGATATCAGTTAATTTTCTTAAACTTTCTTTTGGGTTTCAGGTATTCTAGAGTTTGATAGTTTTTTAATGTCAGAGTATGATCTGAGTCAGATTAAAATTTAATTAGAAAATGCTTAACAAAATAAATAAAAATGCAATGTAGGTAATGCTAATTTGTGGTTTTCTAAGTCAACATATGGTCCACAGAAATTTGTTTCTATTTGAGTTTGATACCACCGTCCTAGACCACAGATAACTGAAATTGTTTTATCTTTGGCTAATAATTATTTTCTTTTGGATAGGTGTGAAATGTCATTAGAATCAGGGAAAATGTCTATTTCCTTATATTGTTGGACACATCAACTGGAAGTCCACACATAGTAAATAGTTAATAAACCCATTTATCCAAGTCAATACAAAACAAAAGTTAGAGAAGGTGTACAAAGGATAATATATGCCAGAAAATATAAACTGAATGATCTCTTCCATTGGGAATGAGTTAACTCAGCTTAACCAAGACAGAGTCCTGAGATTTTCCCTAAAGACTCTAGTGAGATAAGCTAGGCATGGATATATGCTTGAAGGACCAACTCCTCTACATGCTGACTTCTTCCTGAAATTTTCTCATTCTTGAGGGACCTAAAGAATGGATGGACAGAATGGACAGGATCTCTTTTCTATAAAATTCTTATCAACTTCACCCCTCACATAGGCACAGAATATTGAGTGATCATTCTCCACTAATGAGGTAAGTCTTTAGCAAATGGTTCTTTGAGCCAAGGGCTACATATTAGGAAAAAAAAATAATAGGTATCAATAATTTTTAAAAGCAGAAGGTAATGTATATTTATTATTACCAGAGTCCTTGATGTTAATGTGGCATTTACTGAGGAATATATATTGTGAAAAAAAAAATGTTGGAAAAAAAACACTTTGGGCTTCCAGGATCCAAGATGGCAGAATAAGAACTAAGTTGCTCTTACCTGCTCTTATTGAGCTCTGAAAGTCTAGAAAATATTTTCCAGGAAAAACCCTGGAACAGCTGAGCCAGTAGAAAGATGGGATTTAGCAGTCTTATAGCCCAGGAAGTTTGGGGAATTAATGGGAGAGGCCCCTCTTGCTCTGGAGGAGGGGGAGCAGTACAGGAGAGGAGGCATACCAGCAAGCCATCAGAAAGCCCCACCTTAGCAAACCAGGGAGAGATCCTGAGCCCCAGGGTGGTAGAGCAGGAAAGTGCCAACAATCAGGACCCCCAAGCCCCTAAGTGCATCAACACAGGTAGGGGAACCGGTAGACACCAGTTCAGAAAACCACCATGTGCACCAATGTTCTCCAGCAGCCAAATCTCTCAGTGCTTCAGCATACTTCCAGGAAGCACCACTCCAGGAGGCACAGCACCAGGCTGGCAGACATCCTCCAGCTGCCAAACATTCAAGAGCAAGGCCCAGGTGAACAGGCATCCCCCAGGGGCCAGACTCTCCACCCCCACTCTGAGAGCTTCAGGTTGCTGACCCTAGCTCAGCACCAGGTAAGCTGCCAGACCCCTACAGCCTCCAGCTGCCAGTGCCTGAGGACCCCCCACACAAAGCCAGTGACCAGGTCCCAGCTCCCAAAACAAAAGGCTTAGGTCAATGCCCCCTGTGCTCCAGTAGGAGAGTTCAACTTTAAAAGTTAGAAAATTGGAAAACACCATGAGCAAAAAAGTAGAAAGAGACAATGACAATATATTCTTATTATAGGGATAGGGAAGATTAAGGCACAAATTCAGAAGAGGACAATATTGTCAATATACCCACATCCAAAACCTCAAAGGGGAATATGAACTGGTCTCAGGCCCAAAGAGCCTTCTTAGAAGAGCTCAAGAAGGATTTTAAAAGTCAAATAAGAGTGGTAGAAGAAAAATTGGGAAAAGAAATGAGAAGTGTGCAAGAGTCAGTAGTTTATAAAAGGAAGCACAGAAATTGACTGTAGAAAACAAATCTTTAAAAAATACAGTTGACCAAAATGAAAAAAAAAGTACACTGAAGAAAAGGACTCCTTAAAAAGTAGAACTAAACAAATGGAAAAGAAGGCACAAAAATCACTGAAGAGAACTCCTTAAAAAGTAAAATGGGCCAAACAAAAAGCTACATACAAAATCTAACAGAAGAAAAGATTTGTTAAAAATTAGAATTGGGCAAGTGGAAGCTAATGCTTCTATGAGATATCAAGAATCAGTCAAACAGAAACAGAAGAATGAAAAAAAATAGAAGAAAACATAAAATGTCTCATTGGTAAAACAATTGACCTGGAAAATGGCTCCGGGACAATTTCAAAATTATTGGTCCACTTGAAAACCATGATGAAAAAAAGAGCCTGGATAACATATTTCAAGAAATCATGAAGGAAAACTGACCTGAGGTCCTAGAACCAGAAGGTAAAATAGTTACCAAAAGAATGCAGCAATCACTTCCTGAGATTCCAAATTGAAAATGCCAAGGAATATAGTAGCCAAATTCTGAAATTACCAGGTCAAAGAGAAATACTGCAAGTATTTAGAAAGAAATGATTTAAATATCATGGAACCACAGTCAGGATTATGCAGGACCTTGCAGTTCCTACATTAAAAGATTTGAAGTTGTGGCATACAGTATTCCATAAGGCAAAGGAGCTTGGGTTACAACCAAGGATCCATTACCAGCAAAATTGAGCATAATCTTTCAGGGAAGAAGATGGATATTCAATGAAATAGGGGACTTCCAAACCTTCCTGATGAAAAGACCAAAGCTCAACAGAAAATTTGATCTTTAAATACAAGACCTAAGAAAGGCATAAAAAGATGAGGAAATTAAAGTTTGAAAGCTTGGCCAATAACTAATACTTTGTGAGTGTGGAAAAATGCTAACCCCTTGCTTTTGGCAGTCAAGTCCAAGGGCAGAGTCGAGACCAAATCTCTGAGCACCATTCCCCATTTGATCCTCCACACTTTGCTAAAGATGTAAGTGGCTCCAGTAACAACACCATTAAATGATGACCAATTTTGATGGACTTAGCTCTTCTCAGCAATGCAAGGATCTAAGACAACTACAACTACAAAAGACTGATGATGGAAAATGCTATCCACATCCAGAGAAAGAACTATGAAGCCTGAGTGCAGATTGAAACATACTAGTTTCTCTCTTTTTCTTTCTCATGGTTTTTCACTTTTTTTCTGATTCTTCTTTTACAACATGATTCATGTGGAAATGTTTAATATGATTGTACATATATAGCCTATATCAGATTGCATACCATCTTGGGGAGGTGGGATGGGGAGGAGGGAGAAAAAAATTTGAAACTCAAAATCTTGTAAAAGTGATTGTTGAAAATGATCTTTGCATATAATTAGAAAAAATATTAAGCGGGTGTGGGATTTAAAGAAATAGAAACAAAAACAATTTGGCACAGAGAATTAAAATAAAATCTGAGTTCACTGCTTAGAACAGATCTTTCTTGATATGGAAAACTGGTCTCTGCCTGATCATTATACAGGAAACTCTATTTTAAAATTGCATACCTTTTCATTGGCTTCTTCCCCCTTCCCCCTATACCTGGGATGCAGTTTCTTTTTCTTTTTCTTTTTTTTTTTTTGTTAAGCAATAGGGGTTAAGTAACTTGCTCAAGGTTACACGGCCAGTTATTTCTGGGTGTGGTGCTGAGAATCTGAGCCTGGATTTGATCCAGGTCATCCCGACACTGGAGCCAGTGCTCTTATTTGCTGAGCCACCTGGCCGCCCCTGATGCAGTTTCTTTTTATCTTCTCTCTTCTATAACCCATTATTTCCTTTGGACTTATCTCAAGTGCTACATACTACAGAAGTCTTTCTTGATCTCCTCCAATTCTTAATGATTACCTATAAATATTCTGTATTTACTAACTCTAAATCTATTTGTTATACATAATGTCTCCTCTGATAGAATGTAAGCTGCTTGGAGGCCAGAAACAGGTACTATTTACTTTTTGTCTTTATAGTCTCCTTTTGCATCACCATGTTTTTCATATAATATCCACTTAATAAATACTTATTGAGTGATTGAAATACTCTATTCCAAATAATAACAATGGTTTTTGCAGATGTATTTTTTAATAGATACAGTTCAAAAATGTACAGAATACATTTCTAACTTCTAGTACACATTGGAAATCCTGTCCTTTATTCTTACCATATATGCATAAGCTGTTCTTATCAATACAGTAATATATATATACACACATATATATACATATATATATTTATATTTGAGTTCTCCTGTTACTTGTGTTGTATGCCATACTAGACCAAGTGAGTATTCATTAAATAAGAATAACAAAAAACCTCAGTTTTTGAAGGGACCTCAGAAGCCATGTAGTCTTACTTTTATCTAAATGAGAATAATTTCTATGATGGATTCACAAAGTGGTTATCCAGGCTTTGCTTTAAAACATTCAATGAGGGAAGACCTACTTACCTCCCAGGTAAATCCTCCTTTTTAGGATTATTCTAATTGCTTTAAAGTCTCTGCTTATATCAGACCTAGCTCTATCCATGTCCAATGTCTTGTCTTTAAAATTGTCCACACATTAATTATAGAGATCAATTGCTCTTCTTCTCTGATAACACCAAAAATTTTGTGTTATTAGAATGGGAATCTGTTTCTAAATTTTTCAGATATAAAATTAAAGCATTATAAAGTGACTCCTATTCTCTAGGAATCTGTCATAGCAACTATAGAACATGTTAAATAAGTATTTTTTTTAAAGACACTGAATTCACCGCTGTGAGGTCATTTGTTCATTGCATATGGAAACCTCTTCATTGCAGCCATATGTGAAGACATGGAGGAAGTGCTGTCCAGCTTTGCCCTTTTGCTTTCCTGGAAGGGCAGGTTCTGTCAAAGCAATTCACATGTCCATTTGCACAGCAGTGTGTGCCCAAACAAGGAAATCACAGCTGAAGGCAGTAACAAAAGTAGTTTTGCTGCTGTCAGGTGGACTGATCCAGTCTCTGTGTGGTGGGAACAAGTGTCAGAATGGAGTGTGTTGGCCAGTAATTATGCTCCTGAGGAAAAACCTGTTCAGAAAGAACAACAGCAGAATTTAAACTCCAGCATCATTACAGGCCTGGAGGAAAAAAGGAAAAAAAAAGATTCACTGAGCCTTTCTCCAGAAATAATGGGATCTTTTTTTACACATGGTTTTTCTTCAGGGAAACTATGATCCCCATGTATCTTGTAGTTCAGGAAGGATGTCAATAGGCTTTTAAAAATTCAGTAGTTGTGTTACTACAAAATTGCTCAAATACATTCAATTTAATTCAACAAACTTATTTAAATTAAACTTATTTAAGACTCTACTATGGAAATGAAGATGAGGGTTGGGAAGTTTCCATATAGATGGGAGGAAACACATTCTATATCTAGGGGAGGTGTTTATATGTGTGTATGTTTGTGTGTGTGTGTATGTGTGTGCACATGCATGCACATATGCACTGTTTGTGTACACATGTGCAAAGATCAAAGGTGGGAAGGTACTGTATTGGTATTAGGAGTATAAAGTACCTAAAAGAATCATAGAGAAAGGATTCTGGGAAGATGGCAGAGTAAGTCAGAAAATTTCAAGCTCTCAAGATTTTCCCCCACAAAAGACTTAAAATAGCATGTTAGGGCAAACAAAGTGTTGCTGGGAATAAATAAGAACAGGGGCATAACCAGGGTCTTCCTGGGACAATTTGAGAAGATCAGAAGAAAAATCCCAGGATGAGGTTTGGGCCCTGTGAAGAGTAGCCTCCAGGCTAGGTTCCATTTTAACAAGGGGCAAGCCCTGGGGTTAGTTTATTGGAGAGGCTGTGCCAACCCCAATCGCCAGAACTTTTACAACTTTTACCCAGGGATAGTGAGGGGAGTTGGGTGTCTGAGTCTGGGAAGATCAAGGGAACCTCTGCTGACAAGGAATGCCGGACCCAGATATGCTGCAAAGAGAGTGGGGGTGAGAAGCAACCAGTATAGACTCAGTGAGTACAGAAGTAGTGGAACAGGAAGCTCCTGGCTGTGGGCACTTACATGAGATTAGAGCTTTGGTTTCAGGCTAGAGGGACGAACTGAAGATCTGTGGCAAGAGACACCATTTCCCATACTCCAAGGCTAGAGGTGATTACAAATAATTAAGCTATTACCACAAAAAAAATGCACAGGCAATGGAGAAAGAATCCAATCATAGAAAATTATTATGGGAATAGAGATGACGAGGGTTCATCTTCAGAGGAGGATATTGAAGTAAAGAAATCCCCAAAGAGTAATGTCAAATAGACACCTGCCCAAAAAGAATTCATAGAAGATCTTAAAAAAGACTTCAAAAATCAAATGACAGAGGTGGAGGAAAAACTAAAAAAGAAAATAAGAATAATCCAAGAAAAACAAGAAAAGTAAGAATGAGATATGGGCTCTGGGTGCCCCCTCCAGCTCTCCTTGAGTCCTTGAGGTATAGGCTCTGGGAATCTCCCTTGGACTCTTGATTAAATTGTCTCATTTGATGAGGCATTTGCATGAGTCAATAAGCCTTACATTGTGGCTGGGCCCAGACCTCTAGCCTAATTACTAACTGCTAACTACTAGCCTAGTTACTAGCCTAGCCCTCCATTGTTTATCTACTTCCCACCCTTGAGCCTATCAAAATATCAATACACCCTAGAACTGGCCTAGCCCACCATTGTCTGTAGCCTCCAGCTACCTCCCACCCTTAATCACTCATTGACCTCATTAACTCCTCCTGAAGACCCTCCCCCAACTCCTCCCCTAGACCACCCCTAGATTCCTCCCACAACCTTCTGTATATAAGACCCCATCTCATACCATATGGTGTGAAAGTGCCATAGAATAGTGAGAGTGCCATAGAACGCCATAGAATAGTGAGAGTGCCATAGAATGTCACAGAAGAGTGAGAGCACCATAGAAGTGTGAGAATGCCATAGAATGACCTAGCACAGGTTTACTCTGTGTCTAATGCAAGCAACTTTTTAATAAATTTTACTTTTCTTTGGCTGAGAAGACGAGTCGAATTCATTGGGCAGGACCCGGTGTGTTGGTATTTTGGGATCTCCAGAGCAACCCTAACCCTCTTAGTGGGTAACCTCTTCAGTATGACAGGAAAGCCAACCAATTAGAAGAGGAGATCCAGAATGTTAAGGAAGAAAATGACACCTCAAAAATTAGAATTGGAGAAAGCAAAGCCAGTGAGATTATAAGAGATCAAAAAATGATTAAACAAAATATGAATAATGGAAAAATAGAAGAGAAAGTGAAACATCTTATAAGAAAAACAACAGATTTGGACAATATCAGGAAGAGAAAATATAAAAATAATTGGACTAACAAAGTTATGATCAAAAAAGAATCTTGATACAATAACACAAGAAATAATCAAAGAAAACTCTCCTGAAGCATTAGAACAAGAAGGGAAAGTAGAAATAGAAAAAATCCATCCATCACCACTTAAAAGAGATCCGATGAGGAAAACTCATAGGAATATCATAGTCAAATTCTGAAACCCCCAGCTCAAGGAGAAAAAAAAATATTAAAAACATCAAGATTAAAACAATTTATATATGATGGTGCCACAATTAGAATTACACAAGACCTGGCAGCAGAGATATTAAAAGGCTGCAGGTCTTGGAATATAACATATTGAGAGCAAAAGAATTGGGGCTCTGGCCAAAAATATACCCTAAGAAGTTAAATATTATTCTGAATGGAAAAAAATGGACATTTGATAAACTCTCATACTTTCAAGACTTTGTTAAGAAAAATCCTGAACTTAATAGAAGATTCAACATATAAGAACCAAGAGAAATATAAGACACATAACAAAGACTGATTATAAGGGATTCATAAGAACAGAATTTACTTTCTATTTGTGTAAAATGTAAAATGGTTGTCTAAGATTCTTATCAATAACTGGGTAGTTTATAAGAAAGATTGGGATAAAGCTGAGAATGATATTAATTTTAAAAAGTAAAACTATAAATAACTTAAAATAGTAATAATTTGAGGTGCAAAAGGAAGAATTGATATAGAATTAAATGGGGGAGGAGGGATGGTAGTTCTGGTAACCTACTTTCATCAGGAATGGGTCTAAGAGGGAACAATACATATATATTTAGAAGAGTATAAAAGTCCTCTAAATTCAGAAGAAATAAAATGGTAGGGGAATAGGGAGGAGGAGAGAGGACAAGGGAGGTATTTTTAGAGGGGAGAGTGAGGGAGTAGGTAAAATAGGAGTATAGCAGGGTGTTTAGATTTATGGGAATGGGAGGATAGGGAGGGATCCTTGGATGGGGGTAGACAAATTATAGGAGGGCAAGGTGCTGGGTAGAAGTAAAGTAGAGGAGGCAGGAAGGTTCAGATTATTGGCACTACATGTGAAAAACTTGTGAACTCCTAAAAGTCATCTATAACACTTGGCCTATATATGTGTGGACAGAATTGAATCAACTATCCTTACATATCACTCAATTTCATTTACTTCTAATTAAGAGTTTCCCAAAATATTTACTACAGAGAAAAGTAGCATGGCATTGTGGATTGAAATTCAGGTTCAGTCTGCCTCTGCCGCATACTGACTGTGTCACCCTGGTCAAGTCACTCAATTCTCAGACAAGTCTCTTAGACTATCCACTGTGGAGATGTGGATCTTTTTTGGTAAAAGGAATTTCCTCACCAGGAATTCAGGGGTGTCAAATCTGTTGTGTTTGTTGTGTTTGCTGCACTGCAACACTCCTGAATGCTGCCCAAATTAGATTAAAATGTAATTAACAAAATAAATAAAATACAATAGAATATAGATAATATTAATATATGGTTTTCTAAGTCATTATGTTGCCAGGAGGAATCATCACTTATGGTTTAGTGGTCTTGGATTTCTATCAGTGTTTGACACCATTGGTTTATATCAATTGACTCCCGGTTCTGCACAAACTCATAAAATCATTATGGAATCTGAGTGATGAAAGTTAACTCAGGAGCTACCTAGTTTAGTTCATATGTGACTGAAGAGTAGTACTTGAAATGAAGTTATTTCCAAGCTTCTCTTGCATACATAGCTGCTAGGTATTTATTCATAAGGATTATTGAGTTCAGGATCTTAGGATTGTTACACCCAACTTCTGCTACTTCGAAACTTGCATTTCAGCTTATAGTGTGATTCTCAACATTTCTCTCACCTCACTATTATTTAATGAAAATTTATTTTCTTTTTGCTATTTTACTCTTACTTCCTTTGATTAATTTCTTATTTTTTTTAATATGGTGGAGCGAGCTGTGTTTATCCAAAAATACTAACTGATAGCTTGCTACAATTATTTTGTTCATTGATATAAATAAATTTGGGAAGCAAAAAGAAAAGGCCCTGTGACATATGGGAGAGAGCAATGAACTGAGAGTTGGAAATGTCATTCCAGGAAATTTACATAGTCTTTTAACCTCTCTGGGGCAAAAAGAAACAGTCATCTTGTAAGAAAATGTGAGAAGTGGGTCAGATGACCTCTAAGGTCCCTTGCAGTTCTAACATTCTATTAATTTAAGCTTAATGTGGGAAGTGCACTGGCTCTGAAGCCAGAGAACTTGGGTTTAAATTCCACCTTTGATGCTCATTAGTAACTACAAGCAAGTTATTTAACTTACCTGAGTTAGTTTTTTATCTGTAAAATTAGTTGGTTATAATTCTCAAAATGGACCAAAATGACATCACTATATTGGGATCAAGTTACAGTATGTCTGACTGTGGCCGATCAGACCAATACAAGCTTGGAAGTCTCTACTGCAGATTGGGCACAGATAGTTTAAAAGAACATTTGGAATGGAGATGTCTCTCAATTTGTGCTTCTCATGTTTCTTTTGAGCTAATGCAATTCTGCTTTGCTCATATGGTATAATGCCTTCTTTGATGTGGGCACAACATGCTAAGTAGTAGTGTCAGAATCTTCAATGTCTCACAATTCCAAATTTTCTAAGAGACACCTTGAGGGTGTCCTTATATTGCTTTTTCTGCCCTCCATGTGAACACTTACCTTGCATGAATTCTCTGTAAAATAGTCTTTTAGGCAAATGTACTTTTGGTATTAAAACAATGTGTCCAGTCCTTTGGAGTTGTACTCTTTGCAGCAGAGTGTGAATGCTTGGAAGTTTAGCTCAAAGAAGGACCTCAATGTCTGGTATCTTATCCTGCCAGGTGATCTTCAGAATCTTCCCAAGACTATTCAAATGGAAGCAATTCAGCTTCCTGGCATGGCTCTGTGCAGGTTTCACAGGCTTACAACAATGAGGTCAGCACAATGGCTCTGTAGACCTTCAGTATGGTAAGCAGTCTAATACTTCTCTGCCACACTTTTCTTTGGAGCCTCCCAAACACTGCTCTAGCTCTGGCAATGGGTACATCAACTTCATCATCAATGTGTACATCCTTAGAAAGTATACTGCCAGGGTAAGTAAACTTATCCACAGCACTTAAAACTCCTCCATTTGCTGTAACAAATGATTCTACATGTGGATGATGTGGTACAGGCTGATGGAATGCCTATGTTTTCTTGGTGTTAATTATTAGGCCAAAATTAGCACAGGCAGCAGAGAATGCACCCATACTTTGTTGAATCTCAGCCTCAGAGGTTGCATTGAATATACAATCATTTACAAACAGAAAATCATGCATTGACTCTCCCTCCATGGTAAAATCAGGGGTTTGGTTAAGACATCCCTTACATTCCCTCCCAGCTCTAGATCTATGAGATTGTGAGCCAAAGTGAGCAGATGAAGAGTGCTTATTCTCTATACTATGATAAGCAATCGATAGGACAACCTGCAATAGTACAATAAAATAATTAATCTTCAACTATTGGTTGGGTAATATTTCAAGAAAATGATTTATGAATGTCAAAAATGTGAATGTTTGCTATGGGAATGGGAATTTAAAATCTTCCTTTGATAGGCTTAAGTGCACCTGGAGCCTGTGGTGGGAGGCTTGGATTTTTAGGAATGCCCACACCTTGGTGCTCTGTGATTGGGCAGTGGGTCAAGAGGGTTGTGACATTCTCTGAGCCAGGAGCAGGCTATATAAACCCTGATGGGAGATTTGTTTTGGGGTTCACTTTGAGAAGTGTTGTGTGATTTGACCAGATGAGACTCTGGGCAGCTGTTGAGCCCCCAGCATTATAAAACCTCAGATGATGGTGCTTCCCTCTCTGGTAACTGTGACCAGGTATGGATGTAATGGTCAGGCCGTTGGAGGCCTGTCTGCTGAAATGTTTCTATGTCTTCTTATAACTTGTGCTTGTAACCTTTCTGTACACTCTGAAGTTCAGGTGCTGACTTTTTCCCCTGAACTAGATAAATGATATGTTTGATTGATTAAAGCAAGATTGTTAACCCATTTTGAGTTGCTTTCCTTTAGAAAAGCAGATCTAAGAACCTGTGTTGGCAGCCATCCTGGGGATGCCAGGGTGCTTGCTGCTACAAATGCTGTCAGTATGGGGTCTGGGATAATTGTTTGTTTCCCAGTTGTGGTCGCTGTGACTCTGTGGAGCAATGGGGCAGGAGAGAAGAACGGCCCGCATGCTGACTTCGCTGAGCTGAGAGCAAGAGTGGTGAGTGGCCTGCATCGGGACCAGGGCAGAAGCCAGGAGCGCCTGCCTCCTTCGGGAGAAGAAGGAACCCAGGAGTTCAGAATTCAGCCACAGGACAAGATAAGGATTGTGTGGCTAGGAAAGAACACTGAATGTGTTTTCTTGCTGCATCCCACAGTTTGGGACCCAGGGAGAGGATGGAGTTGTGACTATGGTGGGTGGGGTGAAGTGCCATGGACCCCCAAGTACCCCACCCTGTTGCTAAGCCTAAAAGGGCAGTGTGGGGGGGAAGGGCACGCCCCTCCCCCCAAAAGAACTTTATTTGGACATTTTTGTTTTGGATTGAAGAGAAGTTAATGCAATGTACTTTGTGTTTGTTTAAGGCGCTGTGGCCACTTTGGTAACTATGTATCTTGCAAATGTGATGTCTCTATTTTGTGAGGATTATGTTGTACCTAAAAGAGGTTAATGCTTATTCAAATGTAAATTGCCTATGCTATGGGCATGAAAGATCTTGGCGCCCCAATGTTAAGGGAATGGGAATTTAAGATCTTTCCTGCCCCTAAGGCCTTTGATAGGCTTAAGTGCACCTGGAGCCTGTGGAGGGAGGCTTGGTTTTCAGGCATGCCCATACCTTGGTTCTCTGTGATTGGGAGTGGGTCAAAAGGGTTATGACATTCTCTAAGCCAGGAGAAAGCTATATAAACCCTCATGGGAGGCTTTGTTTTGGGGCTCACTTTGAGAAGTATTGTGTGATTTGACCAGATGAAACTCTGGGCAGCCATTGAGCCCTGCAACTTTGAAAACCCAGGTGTTGGTGCTTCCCTCTCTAGTAACTGTGACTAGGTATGGATGTAATGGTCAGACCGTTGGAGGCCTGTCTGCTGAAATGTTTCTATGTCTTCTGTAACTTTTGTTTGTAACCTGTCTGTATACTCTGAAGTTCAGGTGCTTACTTTTTCCCCTGAACTAGGTAAATGATATGTTTGATTGATTAAAGCAAGATTGTTAATGCATTTTGAGTTGCTTTCCTTTAGAAAAGCAAATCCAAGAACCTGTGTTGGCAGCCATCCTGGGGATGCCAGGGTACTTGCTGTTACGATGTTGATACATTGAAGCTATGGGAAATAAAGGGTTAGGTTCCCATGGACCCCCCAAATTATAATCTTTTGCTAGAGATTACTGAAAATAGTTTTTTTGCATACAATTGTTTATAACAAAACATTAGTTCTGATAATATGCACTTTTCCTAGCACAGTGACCATGAAATGACCCATAAAATACAATACCAAAGTAAAATTGGTAACATGCAAAATACTTTTTCTTGCTAGTAATTCCCTAGAATTCTGTGACCTTTTGTGCTAACATCTTAATAAAAAAAATAAACATCTATTTCAGACAGTATTCCTTTTTATAACACATTAACTCTCCAGTACCATAAATATTGTACAACAAATAAAATTCTTAAAACTAAACATCTTTTAACCTAAGCAATTTTTTAAAAATTTACAACTAGGGGCGGCTAGGTGGTGCAATGAATAGAGCACCGGGCCCTGGAGTCAGGAGGACCTGTGTTCAAATCCAGCCTCAGACACTTAACACAAAAAACTATCCATGTGACCTTGGGCAAGTCACTTAACCCCAATTGCCCTCCCAAAAAGCAAAAAAAAACACTAAAACTAAAACAATTTTTTAACCTGAATCTTACCTTCCATCATATTAGATGGCAGTGTGAGGGCATTATATGGTATGCTATACTGATGTAAACCTCTTTACCTTGGCTTACCTTCAAAACCAAAGAAGAAGTTGCTGAAACTTTAGTTCTGCTGTTGGAAGACATCAAAACTGGTAAGGCCTTGATATCACCTCCAACACTTTATCATGGCTGGTGGATGACAATGGAATTGTAGATTCAATTCACAACATACAGTGGCTGGAGATATTCCAGCATGAAGTTTACCTAACACTTTTATTTTCTCACTGACCTGCATCTCTGACTTTTTGTGCTTTGTCTTAGAGCCCAAAGAACTTGTACTATGATTTGGGGGGGATAATTGAAGCATAAAACTTGAGTTTTAAAGGCAAACAATGAAATATTTTATTTATTCAATGGATACAGTGAAACAGGTAGTAGGATACCAGTCATTCCACCAACTTGTCCATGTAGTGCCTCTCATTTTTTTTCCCTCTACTGCATATAGCCATGAATGCGAGGGGTTACAATGTGAAGGATAAAATGAGCTTATTAATAAATTCATAGAAATGCTTGAAGTTGTGAAAATTAAATGCACAAATGTTGAGGATTCATTGTAATAGCTAACATTTACATAGCTCTTTAAGGTTTACAAAAGAACTCAGATTGATACAGGGTTTGTCCACCACTACCCTTTCAAAACTACAAATGGACTTGGGCCCATAAATGCATGGGGAGTGGATTGGATTGTCTTTAGGAAATTAAAAAGCATGTTTAATAATTCTAAGTTTCTCTTTGAAATAAAGTCTGATCTTTTTAATGCCGGTGCTCTTCCTGTGAAGTATTGCTACAAATAATAGAATACTACTGTCCCCACAAAAAGGGCAATGTAGAAGAACATGATGTATGGGAGTAGAGTACAAAAAATTGCAAATGTATTGTGGGATATACATACAAAAATATTCCCTGCCTGCTTCCAGGTCACATGTATAACTCAGTTTATTGTCAAGACAAACATGACAAACTCCTTGGGTACTTCCAGTACTAAAAAGACTGGAAGAACATTTAAGGATGACATGGTAAACCCTAAGTGTTCACTTATTGCTTCCACTGACTTGTGATAGTGGCAGAAGGGTGGGATGCCTGCATAAGATAAAAGGAGATCATTTCTTTAACTTTTCTGTATGACAAGTAGTGCCCTGTGTCCCCAAACTCCCTGGGAAGTGGGTTTGGGGGATGAGCTAGACTCTTTTCTCCCACCCTGCAGCTTCTCTTTTGTTGAACATGGACTCAATTAGGTGAGATGGTGTTAGAGCCCTGATGACATTTTGTGGTTCCTTCTTTAAGTAGTGATTGAGCATGAAAACTTGAGGTAGACATGTCACAAATCACAAGGAATCCTTGTGATTTCAAGAATTTCAGAGCTACTAGTCCAATGTGAGGATCTGACTGGTGCCAAGGGAACCTTCTACATGAAATAAGTCAATAATCAACAAGAGGAGAAACCTAAGTCCTTGGTCAGGTTGGGAAAATGACACGACATGAACTTTGAGGTAGAAAATGTAGGCCTGAGGTGAGATGTAAAGGCTGCAAAAATTGCTTTATGTACTAATAAAATTTAAGTTATCTGCTTCTCAGAAAGTAGTTATAAATTAAGATACTGAATCCTGTTTTAAGTTGTTCTATCAATATGTGATAAGTATTTTATGCTTAATATTCCTGTTTTACATGTAGGAATGTAGGAATAAAATACCTGTTCCACATGTGGTTTATATTATACATTGAGTGTTTTTTTTTTAAATTCTCTCTCTTTGAATGAGCTACACATGAAAAAAAAAACTTATATTTTAAACAACTAATTTTTCTTAGTCACTATGGTTGAAGTTTAGTGAAGTGGGGGATTTGAAAAAAATGGAGGCTGTCCCTTGTAGTAGAGTTTAGGTTCTTCTAGGGCTGAATCTAGTCTGCTATGTGTGCCTGGATCCAAAACAGGTGGGCCCCCAGTGAGGGAAAGAATGTATGCAGAGCTCCAGTCCTTAGGGCCCAACAACCGTTACTCAATGTTAGACAGACAATGCATTATGAAGATCTGGTAGAAGGGACATCAAGAAAATTTATGACCAGAAAAGATGGGTTGATCAATCAAATAGCAAAAATGAAAGATAATTGTTGGAGCATCTGAAAGTTCATTTGTTATCCTCATGATTTCATGTGAAGGCAAGGGAGGCCTCAAATCTTTTGAGTGGTCTGCCTGTGACAAAATTTAGGGAGAACATTGAACAAGTGATCACATAGCATAGGTAGACATGGCTCATAGTACCCACTAAGTTAAAGAGAACATGAGTTCACTAGAACACTAAAATATGGGAGAAGAAGAAACTTGCTTATGAATGAGTGAATGAGAGAAGTGGGTTGATCTGATGAGTTAATGAGGCATCCTACTGATCCTAAGATGGATGCTACAGAATTAAAGAAAGTTATTGTCAAGTGTTCTTTAGAAATCATGGGATCAACTTCATAACTAGATAAACCTTAGGAACTACTTAGTCTAGCTACTTTTATTAAAATAAATTTTATTGTCATCTTTCATGTTTACATTGTTTTGTTTCTAAAATTTTATTTCCTATCTACCTCCCACTGCCCCCAATTGAAAAGAAAAATAAGATAACCCTCATAATAAATATGCATAGTCCAGAAAAGTAAATTTTCTCATTGGTCATAACAATAACATGTGTTTTATTTTCCTTTTTAAGCCTATAACCAATGAGGTTATTGAGAGGAGGTGGGTTGCATGTTTCAATTCTAGGCTCATGGTTTATCATGGCATTGATCAGAGTTCTAAAGTATTTCAAAATTATTTTTCTCTATAATATTATTTTATAAATTGTTTTCTTATTTCCGTTCACTTCATTCTGTATTAGTTCATAGAGATCTTCTAAATGTTCTATATAACATCATTTAATAATTTCTTATGGAAAATAATATTCTATTCCATTCTTACATCATAATTTGTTTAATTGCAGTATCTGGCACATAACAGACACTTAATAAATGTTGATTATTTGATTGCTTTGTTTAACCATTTCCCAATAGTAGAGCATCTTTCTTAATTTCCAGTTCTTTGGCTACTATGAAAAGACCGGATACACACACACGCACACACATACATACACACACACACACACATATATATATATATATTTGTACATATAGGTCCATTTCTTCTATCTTTGAACTTTTTGGTGTATTGATATATTAATGCTAGTTAGGTCAATCAAAAGTTATGCAGTTTGTTAACTTTTATGGGATAGTTCTAAATTGTTTTCCAGAAGAGTGTAGTGCCAATGCAATATTTACAGCGCCCACTATCATGACAAAGACCATGACTACAAATACTCCATGGTGCTCGATCACAGGATATAACAAACTCTCCATATAGAGGACAGAAGCAAAGCATTGATTTAGATGCCTGAAAACCAAATCCCAAAAGCAATAAGCTGATTCCATCATAGCAGCAAAGCAGGGAAGGTCTTCACCTTCCCTCCAGGTTTATTAAGGGGTAGGGAAGATCTTCAAATTCCCATTCCTATTACATTTGGCCCCAAGATCTTTCATGTCTCTTACATAGCAAAAACACCTTAACAATACATTTCATTACATAGATTAATAAGAGTTTAGGGATAACTGGTGGGGTAACTAGTGTCAACAGAACTTTGCAACAATATAACAGGGATAACAGAAAAACTTTGCAACAACAATATAACAGGGATAATAGAAAATCAGCACATAAAACAATCAGCAAGCACCCTAGCATACCCTGCAAGCACAGGTTCTTTGATCTGCTTTTCTAAAGGAAAGCAACTCAAAAAGGGTTAACAATCTTACTTTAATCAAACATATGTCATTTACCTAGTTCAGGGGAAAAAGTCAGTACCCTGAACTTCAGAAAATACAAATAGAAGTTACAAGCAGACAAAAAAATATGGACAGGGATAATAACACAATCCAACAGACAGGACTGACCATTACATACATACAGTTAGTTACCAGAGAGAGAAGCGCCAACATCTGGGTTTTCAAAGCCAGCGGGGCTCTACAGCTGCCCAGAGTCTCATCTGGAGAAGTCAAACAACTCTTCCCAAAGTGAACCCCAAAGCAAAACCTCATCTCAGAGGTATATATAGCCTTCTCCAGGGTCAGAGAACTTAACAACTTTCATGACTTACTTGACTACAAAGTAACAAAAGTTGTGCCTTTCTGAAAAACAAGCTTCCCTCCACAGATTCCATGTGACCCCATTCAGCCTATTAAGGGGCAGAGTATATTTTCAAATCAGGGAAGGTCCTCAAATTCACCTAGGCCTATTAAGGGGCAGGGAAGTTCTTCAAACTCCTATTACCATTAAAAAGAGTTAGAACAATTCACAGCTTCACCAAAAGGATACTAGTGGGTATGTTTTCCTTTAACCCCTTCAGCATCTGCCATTTTTCTTTTTTTTTTTTTGTCATCTTTGCCAATATGATATTGGTGATATGGAATCTCAGAATCACTTTAATTTTCATTTTTCTAATTATTAATGATTGGGAATATTTTTCCACATGGTTATTTATAACTTGGATTTTTCTAATGAAAACAATTCATTTATTTTGACAATTTGTCTACTGGAGAATAGTCATGCATTTAGTTTGGTTTATACACATTTTTGGATTTTATATAGTCAAAATTATCTTCTGTGTTCCTCTTTATAGCTTCTTTAGTCATATCCACCAATCTGAAAGAAAAGTTTTTCCTTGCTTCTCTAATACAATTAATATTCCACTTTTTATGTTGAAGTCATCTATTTATTTGGGATTTTTCTTGTCACATTATGTGAGATGTTGTCAACCCCATCATTTTTTTTTTAAAGCAATCGGGGTTAAGTAACTTGCTCAAGGTTACATGGCCAGTTATTTCTGGTTGTGGTGCTGAGTATCTGAGCCTGGGATTTGATCCAGGTCATCCCGACACCGGAGCCCTCTGCTGTTACTCGCTGAGCCACCTGGCCGCCCCTACCCCATCATTTTTACAGGTGATGAAACTGAGGCCCATAAAGATTCTTACCTGTCCAAGTCATTAATGCAGGGAGTGAGGGAACAGCAGCAATAGCAATGATACCATTTTCTTTACCCTGGCAGTACAGAAATTTGAAGTGAATTTATATCTCCTCCCTTTCATGGCTAAACTCTTTGAGAAATCCAAACCTTCCTTCAAGTCCTGACTAAAATCTCATCTTCTACAGGAAGTCATTCTCATCCCATCTTAATTCTAGGGCCTTCCCTCTTTAATACTTCCCTGTCTATCTTGTATATAGTATGTTTGTATATGTTTGTTTGCTTATTGTCTCCCCCATTAAACTGAGCTCCTTAACTATTTTTGTATCTAGCATATCACAGAGTTCCTAACACATAGTAGGTGTTTGCTTATCAAATGCTTATTGACTATTGACAGATTTACACTTACCTCTACTTCCTCTTCTCTCAGTTACTTCTAAAACTTCTGTAATACAGCTTACAAGCTCATCATTTAACTGACCTGGCTTTCTCAAAAGTTTTGACCACTTAATTGCTAAATCAAATGGTCTTTTCTGAATCCTCATCCCTTTTGAGATTTCTGCAGCATTTGACATTTGATCTCATGAATTCCCTCTCCTTTCATTTTTTTCGTTATTTTCATTTTTCTACTCTCTCCTAGTATCCCTTCTAGGCACCTAGATGGTTCAGCAGATGGAGCAGGTGGGCCTGGAGTCAGGAAGATTGAAATTCAAATCCAACTTCAAACCCAAGTCACTAAACTTCTGTTTACTTTAATTCACTAGAGAAGGAAATAGCAAACCATGCCAGTATCTTTGCCAAGAAAACCCCATGGACAGTAATGGCAAGCTACAGTTCATGGGGTCACGATGTGTTAGATGCTTCTGATTGACTAAATAACAGCAATTTCCCCTTCTGTCTCTCTGACAACTCCTCAAACTTCTCTACTGATTCTTTATCCATATCATGCCCACTAAGCATGGGCTAGCTATGTCCTGTCTTCTTTATTCACTATTCTATCTCACTTCATGATCTTGCATATAGAATGCATTATCTCCCTTGGGTTCAGTTATTATGTCTATGCAGATTATTTCTAGATGTATATATCCTGACTTCATCTCTCTTTTGATTTTGAGTCCTAAATAGCCAATTGCCTTTTGGACATTCTGAATTGGATATCTCATAATCATGCAAAATTCAACAAATCTAAAATGAATTTCATCATTTTTCCTAAAACACCATCCCCTGTTTGATTTTTCCTATTACTATTGAGGACACTAACATCCTCCACCTATTAGAGTGGTTGATTTTGAGTGAAATAACTGAGGTTTGACTCTTGGTCTGTCCCTTAATAGCTGTGTGACCTTGGGAAAAGCACATTTGACTTCATTTTCTGACCCTGATACCTTTGCTCTCCCTTCCTAAGTATAAATCATATAATTGAGAACTTTGGTCTTTTTACTAATTTCTGTCTTTCTTATTCATAGATGGGGGAGTGATAACAATTATTATGAGGGTCTCACCAGTGCTGAAAAAACTGTGATCCTTTTTCCATGAGAAATCTGCTTTAGGCAACTATTTTGGCTGTGAAGCAAACAGGAATAGGATGCTATCCGTGTTTGTCTCACAGACTGCATTATTCCTGTTCTCAAGAAAGCTGCCTGGACTCTGATTGCTGCCCATCAAGCAGCTGTATCTCCTGCTGTGTCTTAGCAATCCACAATATGATTTTCTGATTGCAAAGTCCACACCTTAGATCTGTCACACTAGAGACGGAAGATATTTCCCAGAGAAACCAGTCTGACCTTTGCTCAGTAAGGCATTGTTAACAATTCCCTCTCAACTAGTCTGGCTCTTTATGGATGACAATTGATTTCCTCTGGATGCAAAGGCTAATAATGACTTTGTATTAAGCAATTTTCCTTAGTTTGTCACCATAGAAGTAACATCTCCAACTGTTACTATTTATGAACACATTTGGTGTTTCCCTGACAAGTTGACGCATGATCCCTATTGCTTTATTTTAACTAGACTTATCAATTCGCTGAATGCTGCCATTTTTTTTTTTTAAAGATAGGTGATTTCTTTCTGGCTAAGCATTAACCACAAGCATGGTCAACAGCAAATAGAGCACAGTACTATCGATTCTTAATATAAAAAAAAACTCTTGTAAATATATAGATTAGGAAGAGAGAGGAAATTTAGAGTCTATCTAGTTCAGCATTCTCACTTTAGAAAGAAGAAAACTGAAACTAAGAAGTTTGAGTGATTTGTCCAAGGTAGCAAACATAATAAGAAGGAGATCTGAAATTGCAACACAAAGCTGGAATTGGAGTCCAGGGTCTCTAACTTCAAATCCATTGCTTTTTCCACAACACCATGCTAGAAATCTTTTTCCTAGACAGTGGGGCACTAAATTTTTATCATAAGCTTTCAGGAAGAAAATAAAGGATAGGGTAGGCAAAGTTCTATTGGAAGGGAGAGAGAGGGAACTTTCCTAGTTCTCCTGGATACTTTAATTTATCAGCTTAAGGATTCTGTTTGGGAATTAATCAGCAGAAGCAAGGGAAGGAAAGTAGCTGACATACCACTCGAAGATACATTTGATAAAATTTAGCGATTTAGAACTGGAAAGGATTCTGAGGTTCACCCAATTCAGTCCTCTAGGGTCCTCTTTCTATATAGATCCATGTTATTTTCTGGGAGTTTGTGGCTTATAGACAGGGTAAAGAAACAAAGTGATGACAAGTATTTTTAGAGGTGCTGCTTGTTTGAGGGCCTTGTCTTCTACACTTAGAAAATGCAGATTCATCTGAGGAGCAGAGGTACTATTTGGATAGTAGGTGGGGAAAGTTGGGACGGGCCACAGTGCTAAGTGAAGACTGCAGTACTAATTTTTACATGTTCCCAAGGTCTGCTATATCCCTCTTCCAACATACATAGTCACACACACTGGCAAAAGAGGAGAAAGATGAACAGGATGAGGAGAGGTAGGAAACAAAAACTTAAGATTTTTGTTTTGTTTCACTTTTAGGACTTGTTTCCAGTTTCTAAAACTGGAATAGTTTTGCTGTTTAACTTGAATGTCTGCTTATCCACTCCATTTGCTAGAGAAGTCAAAGTGTTTGGAACAAGGAGTCCTGGACTTAAGTCTGCCAGCCTTGAGCTCACTAGAATTTCTGAGAATTGCTACCTCTTTGCTCCAAGATGTGGGAGGGCTATGGGGGACCCACACTGGCCCTCTCTTTAATTATCAGGAAAAGTGGGGATAAATGTGACATCAGTTCCAGAAAGAGGCTTGTGAGAAGAAACACCAGAGAAAGCTTCTGCCTTTTCAAACTCTTTCCTCCATTCGGCCACCTTTTCTGAATTCAGGTGCATGATATTACACATTCTATCTTGTTTCCCTGTGCAGTATGGAACAGGCCACAGTATGTGTGGCTGTGGTTAAAATGAAGATAGCTGGCAGGGCTGGTTGCCTTACATCTCAAATCTAGCAACTTTGTGTGGGGTGTCCATTAGTGTCCTCCCCTCCTCTACTTTTCATCCCTTTCTATCCTGTCTAAGGACAGGAGCTGGAGAGGGACAAACGAACAGAGAAAGAGGTTGGGGTTGGGAGAGGATTCAGAAGGGCATAGCAGCCTTTGCCTGCTCAGATAGTTAGTGAGGGGGTAGATATTTTTCTTCACCTCATTATCTGAATGAAATTTGGGGGTGTATCTGGAAAAGGGGCACAAAGAAAGGAAAGAGAAGGTGGAGATGGCCTGAGGCAAAGCAGAAGAGTGGGGCACAGAAGTAAATATGGATTGTGAGGTTCTGCTTCCCTCCTGCTGAAGCACCTACCTAACCACACTCCACACTTCTCCCCTGAAGAGGTTATCCATAAAGAGGGTTAGGGTTGCTCTGGAGACCCCAAAATACCAACACGCTGGGTCCTGCCAAATAAATTTGACTCAAGTCTTCTCAAAAAAAAAGTTAAGTTTACTAAAAGTTCACTTGCATTAGACAGAGTAAGTCTGTGCTAGGTCATTCTATGGCTCTCTCCCTATTCTATGGTGCTCTCCCTGTTCCATGGCATTCTATGGGGCTCTCACTAATATGAAGACAGGATGGGGTCTTATATACAGAAGGTTATGGGAGGAATCTAGGGGTGGTCTAGAGGAGGAGTTTGGAGAGGGTATTCAGGAGGAGTTAATGAGGTCAATGAGTGATTAAGGGTGGGAGGCCACCTGGAGACCACAAACAATGCCGGGCCAGGCCAGTTCAAGGGTGGATAGACACTTTGATAGGCTCAAGGGTGGGAAATCTAGTAAGGCTTATGGCCTCATGCAAATGCCTCATCAAATGAGATGATTTAATCAGAGTTCAAGGTGGGTTCCCAGAGCCTGTACCTCAAGGATTCAAGGAGAGCTCTAGGGGGCTCCCAGAGCCCATACCTCATCATCTTCCACCTCCACTTCTCCAACCCTAGGACTCCTAAGAGAAAGAAAATGCCTTTTTCAGATAGGTGAAAAGGAGAGGAGGAAGGAAATGGAAATACATATATGGGTTCTCTCCTCATTTCCTACGCCTCCCAGCCCCGCCCCTCTTCGTGTTGGTTTGCAGCTCTTTGCTCCTGCGATGCCTTGCTTTTTGAATCTGTTCCACTCCCCTGTATTATGTCTGTGCTCCGAAGGAAATTTAGGAAAATCTCTAGATAGTCGTCACGTGGTCCAGGGGGCTTGCCGCCAGGCCAGCAGCAGCAGCAGCAGCAGCTGGTCCCCAGGAAGAAGCAACAGCGGTTCATGGACAAGAACGGGAGGTGCAACATGCAACACGGTAACCTGGGCAGTGAGACTAGCCGCTACCTCTCCAACCTCTTCACCATCCTGGTGGACCTCAAATGGCGCTGGAACCTGTTCATCTTCATCTTCATCCTCACCTACACCGTGGCGTGGCTCTTCATGGCGTCCATGTAGTGGGTGATCGCCTACACCTGGGGAGACCTGAACAAAGCCCACGTCGGCAACTACACGCCCTGCGTGGCCAATGTCTACAACTTCCCCTCAGCTTTCCTCTTCATCCAGGCCGAAGCTGCCACTGTCATGGCACTTTTGGCTATAGCCACCCAGGGCACCATCTATAAGAGATGCCATCTGAGTCAGTGCAGTCACCTAATACCCCTACGACGCCAGTCCCCTACTTAGGAACTCATAGGACTTTGAGGAATAGAAGTAAGTTTCATTTTTAAAAAATTTACATTTTTTAAAAGTTTTTCCAGAGTTAAAATCTGTTTGGTGATCATTTGACTCCCATGGATATTTCAGTTAAATGAAGAATAAAGTGATTGTATTTCTTAGAAATATTTAATGAAAGTATTTTTGAACCTTATGGTATCCCTTAAAGGTTTCCTAACTTCAGAAGTTTAAAGGAATAAAACAATTGTGGGTGGAATGGCAGGCAATCTTAGCTGTTAAGTCAGAAGGCCTGGGTTCATGTTCCTACCTGTTAAAGTTGTAAGTGGGACAAGTTGCTTAACCCTGGGTTTCAGTTTCCTCATCTCTAAAATGAGTCACTTGGTCTAGATGGCCTCTGAAGGCACTTTCAGTTCTGAGTCTATGATCTTTTGATAATGACCATATTCATGTAGTCTTTATAAAAAAACAAAACAAAACATATGCATTATACACATATGTGCTATTTTTTGATAATTTTATTTTTTACATTATTCATTATTTATTTTTTCTTCTTCCTTCTCCACCTACCACTGAAAAGAAATGCTAAAGCCTTGTTTCATTTAAGCATAGCTAGGGAGGACAAATATCCATTGTCTGTCATGAAGTATGCATCCTTCTTCATCAGTCTTCCAAAATTATGGTTGATTAGATCAGAGTTCTTAATTAATTAATTTCAGAATTATTAATTTTCCCCTATTATTGATATTATAATATATATAGCTCTTCTGCCTCTGCTTATTTCACTTTGCATCAGTTCATACAAGTTTTCTCAGGTTTCTTTGAAACAGCCTCTTCATTTCTTTCTTTCTTTCTTTTTTTAAAGTAACTGGGGTTAAGTAATTTGCCCAAGGTTACTCGGCCGTTTTTTTTTTTTTTTTGTGTGTGTGGGTGTTAAATATCTGAGGCCAGAACTAATCCTGAGTCTTCCCTACTCCAGGGCTAGCACTCTTACTCACTGAGCCACTTAGCTGCCCTAGACTCTTCATTTCTTATAGCATAACAGTATTGCATTATATTCATATTCTATAATTTATTCAACCCTTACAAATTGGGGTGTGTGTGTGTGTGTGTGTGTGTGTGTGTGTGTGGTTACAATAACTAAACATTTCAGCTGCCCTTGTTGTAGAGTGACCCTTTTGGGGAGGATTTAGGTAACTTTCACTTATCTAAATGCTTGTTAAATGGTAAAGCTGAAGAGATAAACTGAACTGCAATATTAAACATTCTTTGTAAGAAACAGCTGGAGCCAGATTCAGAATTCAGTATGATAAAATAAAACCTAGAATCCCTTAATTTGAGACTGAGTCATCCCCATGTATCCAAGGATATGCTAGTTTAAAAATTCATCTGGTATGTATTTAAAGAGTATTACTTATTTGTGTGACCCTGGCCAAATCACTTCATATTACACAAATCACACACACACACTCACACACACCCCCTATATCTCAGACTCTTTATCTGTAGAACAAGAAGTTTGGACTTGACAAGAATGCGAGGTGCAATGTGTAACACGGCAGCCTGGGCAGTGACACTAGCTGCTACCTCTCTGACTTCCTCACCACCCTGGTAGACCTCAAGTGGTGCTGTAACCTCTTCCTCTTCATCCTCACCTACACCATGGCATGGCTCTTCATGGCATCCATGTGGTAGGTGATCACCTACACCCAGGGAGACCTGAACAAAGCCCACGTCGGCAACTACAAGCCCTGCTTGGCCAATGTCTATAGCTTTCCTCTTCATCTGTGGTTCCTAACTCTAAGGTTCCTCTTCAAATCTTTGATTTTGTGAGGTACTTGTAAACTATAGTACATAAAATCTGAATATGCAGCTCATTCAAACATGTTAGAATTAAAGGCTTATAATCCTTATTCCAGATTATATGCAGGGCAGTATGCTATATGCCATATTAACAATCATTTCTTTACAATATTATAGATAATTACTTTATCACTTTAAGAAATTATAACAAACTTCATGATAATAAGGGTCTGTCAGTCAACAATCATTTGTTAAGTATTTACTATGTGACAGACACTGTATAAGTCAAATCATTGTTAGCGAATTCCCAGGATTCACAATATTTTTCCTTGTCTTAGAATTTCATTTTATTGACTACTGCTTAAAGTAAGTAGGTCATTGGTTCATTCTGGGAGCCTTTTTTGTATATAAAGGCATATCTTTTGTTCTCAAAATCAGCTTGGACTGGAGTCAAGATGATGGAGTAGAAACAGGAATTCCACGCAGCTCTGGCTCTCACCACCTCCAATCCATGTAAAATGGGACTCTGAACAAACTTTGGAGCTACAGAAACCACAAAATGACACAGAGAAGCTAACCTCCTGCTGAGGACAGTGTGGCAGGCTGGCAGGTATTGGCTAGCGTGGTGCTCTGGGATCCAAGCCCACCTCCATGTGGAGGTTTTAGCCCCAAGGGACTCACCAGCTGCCAGCTGGAGGGATTCCAGATCACCAGGAGCTGTGGCTGTTTCCAGATTCATCAACACATAGATGAGAAGGACAAAGTGAGAGGTCAGTGCAGTGTGGAATTTGGGACCCAGTAATTGGCAGTGCCTCGGCTTTTGCCCCCAGGGCAAGAAGCCACTGAGGGCTGCAGCACAGCTGCCACCATGGCAGCTTCAGCTCCCAGCTTGCAGACTCTAGGGGGACCAAGTGACCAGTCTGAGGGGTAATTGTTCTTGCTTTAACCTGCTTGGATCTGGATTGTGGAGGGTGGAGGTCCTGGATTGCCAGAGCATGTGGAAGCTTCAGAGAAGGCACCCAACTAATACCTCCGGCAGCTGAGAAAACCCAAAAGTCAAAAATTTTTTTTTGGCAAAAAGCCCAAAAGTCAAGTAATTGAGTGGCAACATGACCAGGCAAAGGAAGGAAAGCAAACAGAAGAAACCAACATTAGACTCCTATTTTGGGGACAAAAAGGATCAAAGCATGGAACAGGAGGAAGACAGTGGAGTAAGAACTCCTACAACAAAAGCCTCAAAGGAAAATATAAGCTGGTTACAGGCCATAGAGGACCTTAAGAAGCAGATAAGAGAAGTGGAGGAAAAATTGGGAAGAGAAATGAGAAAAATGGAAGAAAATTACAAAATGAGAGTCAAGAGCCTGACTGAATAAAATAACACCTTAAAAATAAGACTAACTCAAATGGCAAAAGGGGATTAAAAAGGCAATGAGGAGAAGAATGCCTTAAAAAGCCAAATTTGCCAGATGGAAAAAGAATCTCAAAAGCTCACTGAAGAGAATCATTCCTCCAGAATTAGATTGGAGCAAATGGAAGCTAATGACTTTATGAGAAATCAAGATGCTGTTAAACAGATCCAAACAAATGAAAGAATGGAAGGCAATGTGAAATATCTCATGGGAAAAATCACTGACCTGGAAAATAGATCCAGGAGAGATAATTTAAAAATTATTTGACTACCTGAAAGCCATGATCAAAGAAAGAACCTAGAAATCATCCTCCAAGAAATTCTCAAGGAAAACTGCCCTGATGTTTTAGAATCAGAGGGCAAAATAGAGGTTGAAGGAATCCACCAATCACTTCCTGAAAAAGATCCCAAAAAGAAAACTCCTAGGAATATTATAGCCAGGTTCCAGAATTCCCAGATCAAGTTGAGAATATTACAAGCAGCCAGGAAGAAACAATTTGAATATTGTAAACACAACCAGGATAACTCAGGATCTGGCAGCTTCTACACTGAGGGATAGAAAGGGTTGAAATATGATATTCCAGAGGTCAAAGGAGCTGGGATTAGAACTAAGACTCACCTACCCAGCAAAACTGAGTATCATGTTTCAGGGGAAAATATGGTCATTCAGTGGAATAGAGGACTTTCAAGCATTCTTGCTGAAAAAAACCAGAGTGGAATAGAAAATTTGACATTCAGATACAAGAAGCAAGAGAAGCATGAGAAGGTAAACAGGGAAAAGAAGTCATAAGGAACTTATCAAAGTTGAACTATTAACATTCCTACATGAAAAAATGGTAATTGTAACTCATGAAACTTTTCTCAGTATGAAAATAGTTGAAGGTAACATATATGTATATATATATATATATATATATCTATCGGAGGGTATGGGCATACAAATGCATATGTGAATGTGTGTATATATGTATACAGGTATACATAGAGGGCACAGGACCAATTTAATAGTAAGGGATGATACTTAAAAGGTGAAATTAAGAGATAGAGAAATATAATAAGAGGCGATGGGGAGAGACAGAATGGGGTAAACTATCTCATATAGAAGAGGCAAGGGAAAATGGTTACAATGGAGGGGAGGAATAGGAAGGCAAAAGGGATGGGTAAACCTTATTTTCACTGAATTTGGCTCAGGGAGGGAATGACATACACACTAAATAGGGTAGCTCACCCTCCAGGAGAATAGGGGGGAAGGGGATAAGAGGGGGGATGATGGAAGGGAGGGCAGCCTGGTGGGGAGGGAAGTTGGAAGCATCCACTTTTGAAAATGGATGAGATCAAAGTAGAGAATAGAACAAGTGGGAGGTGGGATAGGAGGGAGGGAAATATAGTCAGTCT
>NW_027187419.1:77470670-77519833 GCF_028583685.1 Petaurus breviceps papuanus
AACCTTTCTGTTGGTTCAGAAGCCCTGAAGAAGGATTTTCTTGTTGTATGTTTACAGAAATCCTGGGAGAGGGCTTTGCTAATGTTTTCAGGGGTTCTAGGACTGTTCTACAGACAGAGGATGAATTAATGCAGGGACTGGCAACGTATCTTGTGGCCTTGCTAAGCCTTGTCTCCCCGGGAACTAAGATTGCTGAGAACTTGCCTCGTGTCAAGATGAAGAAAAGACCTCCATTTGGGTATTAAATGCTATGTTTAAACTTGATGTAACTCTGGGGTGGATTCAATTGAGATCCAGGGGTGGGGAACTTTTGACCTTTTTGTGCTCTGTGATTGACAAATAAAGGTATAGCCTAGGGGTGGAGAAGTATTTAGAACCAGGACTTTGTAATTGACTAAATGATTGGAAGGTCCTGGGGTGGGGTAGTACTTGTAGATTATTTAATCACACTTAGTAAATGCTGTATTTTGAATGATGTCATGTTTTGATCTTCTCTGTTCTTGGTTGGTCACTGAATAAAATGTAGAGCACCTATGCTGGTATTTTGAACCTTGGGAAGTTGCCTTTCCTTAGCATTACAGTACACAGCATCTCCTAGATCACCAGTCCTGCTTCCAGCCTCCCCTTAGAATCATCATCTGGGAAAGCAGCTCCTGAGAAAGATTTAACCATCCCCATCAACTGTAAACTAACTGGAACACAGAGTGCAGATAAGCCAGCTTACTTAACTGAGGCAGCAATGTACGCTAAGGGAGAAACTGGACGCAGCATGTGTCAGACAAGTCAAACCACCACTATCATTGCCTTGACCGCTATCTCCCCTCAGACAATGATGAAGAAAACCCATGACCCTGAACTCAAGATCTTTGGGAATATCAATACTTCTATCCCAGTGACCTCAGCCATCATCTTGGAAAGCAAGCCCTGTGAAGACACAGCCTGGAAATTACTCCTGCAGGTACTGTAACCACAGATACTGAAAATCCAGAAAGGAAACTTCTTGTCATCAAAGGCCTTGGTCCTGTAAAATAGCTCAATGTTAGAAATTGATAAGACATCAGTGAAAAACACATTAAAGAAAATTATTACCATATGCTTTGATGCTTTACTTTAGGGACAATAGCACTTTTCCATTTGACTTGCAGCTAGAACTTTCCATATGTGTTGTCTTCCCTGTTAAAATGTGAGCTTGTTGAGAATGGGGTTTGTCTTGCCTTTCTATTTGTATCCCCAGAGTTTAGCATGATGATTTGCACATAATAAGCACTAAACGAATGCTTATTTAAAAATAATTCCTTAATCCATTTATTCCTTGTGCCTCCTCCCTGCCTCTAGGTAGTCTCTAATAGTAGAATGATGCCTTATAGCTTGTTTCCTACTTCATTCCATATTTCTCTGGAGCAATGTATAAAATATGATATGTATTACTTGTCAGTTTTTCAGTCATTTGCTTAGTCTTTATTTAAAATGAAGAAAATGCTATGTAAATTCCAGAGAGAATCCAGACTCTTATACCAGAAGAACATCAAAAAAATTTTTTTTGATAATTTTGAGAAGATTACTTTCAAATTTTACTGATAACTATAAGGTGATTTGGATATGTGTAAAGCCAAGAATGAGCAACTCTTCTGAGGAATACTGCTGTGAATAAGGTTCTGATCACATAGCATAGTGAACTCTCTATTTACTCTTCAATAAACTAAAGCAAAACACTCATGGAAACCAAAGTACAACATTCCCAACACTATAACATAACAACTTATTACTAAAGTGGCCACATAGTCTTAAAGGAAAGATATCACTCAGTAAGTCACAATCTGAATCAGTCAATATAAAGTACCCACCTAATTGTTTTCTTTTCTCTTGATTGGAGACTGGCTTCCAGGCATCCTTGATAAACAATCTTTAAGGAGTAGTGGAAAGTACAAAGGAGAAAAGTCTACTACCCCTAGGTCACAGTCTTAATCTTATCAATCAGCACTAAGTATCCAAGTAGAGATTCTTTCATCTTGACTCAATGCCTACTCCCAGACTCCATGATTCCTCTTCCATACTCCCAACTCTTGCCTGAATTCACCCAACTGTCACCTGGATTCAGAGGTAGGCAGTTTCTAGTCCAGGTCCACACATCAAGCTTAGCAGAATTACAACAATATTCATACACATTGCTGGCACTATCAATTCTCTTTCTGCCTGTGAAATCAACACAGACAGAATACACAGAGTTCCAGCACTATAGGCATCCTTCCTCCCAGTTTTGCTCCATCCCAGTTTGTGCTTGAACTTTTATATCATCAGCTTCTTCCCATTCTACCCTTTCCTCTTATATCCTTCTTGTTCAGGTCTTTGGCAAGTTCCTCCCACTGTGGGCTTCACAGGTTCTGTTTCTAACAAAGACTTGATATAATCACAGGTGAGGCTCAAAGACATTTGAATAGCTGAAACAAGGAGTTAAATACCATTTTGCTTGCCATTACAATATGTTAAGGAACTAATTCCCAGATAGCACAGATAGGAATTGTTTTGTTCCTCCCACAAAAAAATCCTATAAAATGGACAGAAGCCAGATTGTAAGATGTTGAGAGCAGGAAGTAAGGAAGTAATGGTGTTTTCAGGTTTCAGGTTTCCTTATTTCTCAAATATTCTCAAGTAATAATTGCTGAAGGGATGTTAGCTGTCAACTCCATTTCCAAATCTTTCATTACCCAAGGGTGATGTAGTTCACACAAATGAATTTAAGCTCTGGGCTCAAGTAGAACTGAGTATATCACAGGGCAGCCTGACCTCTAAAAGAGAGCAAAGCAGGATTTTTTAAATTCTCTCTAATTCTTTATGACCCCATCCTGGAATCCCAGGAAAAAAATTCTTAAGTAAAGCTTAGATATGGTTCATGTCTAGGGTTTTCCCAAAAGGAATTAACAGGGACTCATCCAGAAATGTAGTCACAATACAAAGTAGCAGACATTGTTGTGCAGAAAATAAGAGCTAGCAGAGACCTGGGTTCAAGATTAATTGAGGTGTGGATTGATTAAGCTTGTGACTACCTGGAGTATAAACTCAGATCAGGCAGCCCCAAATTGGGATATAAACTTATAAAGGCTAAAACCACAAAAACTGCAATTGGGGAGGGGAGCTAGCATAAACAATGAAGTACAGAAGTCAAGAATTGCCATTGGTTAGATCTATAGCTCAGGGCTAATTTGGGAATATGGCACAAGGGTACAAGGGTGCAGTGCAAGGGTATGAGGGTACAACTTTTCCTGGAACAAGGGGGTCCCTCCCAGAACAGGGTGGAGAGTACAGAGTGAAGGGTACAGGGTGGAGGGCCATTGGATAATGGGGACAGGCTAGGGTCGTGTTCTTTGTAAAGGGTGTGGGGACCCTGCTTGGTCAGCATAACAGAACAGGGTTAAGGGACTATGCCCTGGGAAATACCCAGGGCTATGCCTTAAGCTATTTCAAGCTATTACAGGGTGTAGGATAGAGACAAAGACAACTGTATAAAGGGGTTTAATGATGGGCTTCAAATCAAGTGGGGTATTATTTGGGTTTGGGCACAACAACATTTATTTACTTTTTCCCTCATCAACAAAATGCTTAAAATACAAAAGAAATAAACATGCATTGACACTTCAAACATGAAACAATAACTGAATATTCTTATTTTCCTCTACTGGGAAGCAAAAAGTTTGTAGGACTGCTCAACAGATATTTAACTTTCCCTTCTGAGAATCTCACAAGTTTTGATCTCTTGACAAGCCAGAGAATGGCTTGACTTTAGTCCTTTAGCTCTAGATTCCTCCTTATGGTTTCTCTGGGTGATGGTGTATCTTCAAAAAGTTGGAAAGATCATCTGACTCCACCACCTCCAAAAGTGAAGACAGTAAGCAATTTTTAATTTAGTCCCAGGTTCATCTAGGCAAGCACATGTTATTTCCCCTGCCATGAATGTACAATTTCCATTATTGTCAGTAGAGGAGGAGGGGAGAGAAATCCTTCTCTCTCTCCCCTACCCATTATGATGACAGGATGGTCATGGGATCTCAGTGAGGATCTCTTTGATGCTGACATCTTAAGTCAGGTACCTTTTCTCCTTAAAATAACAAGTTTTTTCTTTGATCAAGGTTATCCTTCATCACTACCAACAAGTGTGTCTGAAAAAAAATATACAGAAGAAAACAAAAAGAAGTATAGAAGGGGTCACAAAAGTGAAAAATTCTATTACTGCCTCTTAAACTCAATATAATAGGATGTACATGTACACAAATCTTTAAAAAAAAATAAATAAGTCCCCTGTTTCTTAATCTTCTTTCTTATTTGTATATTAAAATGTTTGAAAAGAAAGAGTAAAAAATGACCAAATCCAATTAATAAATTGGAAGGTCTTTTTTTTTTGAATACCATCTTATATTTAAAACTGGAACAGACTTCATGGATCATTGATTGCATCCACTTTTCATTTTAACATTTTACCAGATGAGGACACTAAGACCCAGAGGTTAAGTGACTTGCCTAGTGTTAAAAGTGTCAGAGGTAGGATTCCAGTGAAAGTTTAATGGGTTTCTGGACAAGTGAAACATTTTACCCACCATACTTGGAGGCTGATCAAAATATGTTTTCAAAACTTGATTCTTGGAAAAACCTGGATGACTTTTGCTTAGAGAAGAAAACTGCAACACAAAAGAAATAAGAATCTATATTTCCATCAGAAGAGCAGAGAGAGAGAAAATGGAATTTTTCTTAACATTTCAACATGTGATCAGTAGCTTTATCACCTACAAGTACATATTTGCTTAATCAATAATCAATTACCATATGTATTTGACTTGGCATAATAAGTACAAATCCAACTTCGATTTCGGTCTCAGTGCCATTCTTTGCATTAAATCTATTATGAGTCCCATCTCCACATTTTTACACATGGTCAAGAATATGTCCCTGTCACTATAACTATTCTTATCCTAAGTTTAGTGTACATGCTTAACATCAGACCCAAATTCTTCTTTGCTAATCTAACTTCTGTGCCATTAAAATATTTTTATCATAAAAAATTTCAGGGTTACCAACAAAGGTAACACAGAAATTTCTCTGCTCAGTGCTTGTAGGGTCCTATAAACTATTTTCAAACTACTCCTTAAATAGAGCCCTAAATAGTCAGGAGACCAGGACTAATGTCCTGACTCTCCCATTCACTAGTAGAATGAATCTGAGCAGCAAGTCAATTAACCTCTTTATTTCCTCATATTTTTGATACATACTTTAGAATTGTTGATCATAATTTTGAGTTAGGAGCTAGACCAATCACCTTAATCTATAAATGTGAGAAAACTGAGCATTGGAGATGTTTAGTGACTTGCCCATGATCATATGACTATCAAGTAGCAAGCCCAAAATATCTCCCCTTTCCACTTCCATATTAGTCATATTAAAAAAAAACAAAAAACAAAAACAAAAATAAAGTATTTTTTGTAAAGTATGCTTCAGTCTTTACTAAGAGTTTATCCATTCTCTTTTTAGAGGTGAATAGCATTTTTCATCATGGATCCTTGGATAAGGATCTTGTCTTGATCAGATTAGCTAAGTCTTTCATTTCCAAGTTGACCATCATTATAACATTGCTGTCACTGTGCACAATGATCTCTTGCTTCTGCTCCCTTCACTGTGCATGAGTTCATCTAAGTCTTCCAAGATTTTTTCTGAAGCCATCTTGCTCATCATTTCTTATTGAACAATAATATTCCATCACAATCATATAGCAAAACTTGTTCAATTACTCTCCAATTGATGGGTATCCTTTCAATTTTAATTTTTTGTCACTACAAAAAAGATATGCTATAAATATTTTTTTTATCAAGTTTGTCCTTTTCCTTTTTCTTTGATCATTTTGGGATACAGACCTAGTAGTGATATTACTGAGTCTAAGAATATGCACAATTTTATTATAGTCCTTTGGGCATAGTTCCAAATTGCTCTCCAGAATGATTGGATAAGTTCACAATTCCACCAACAGAGCATTAATGTCCCAATTTTTCATGTCCCCTCCAGCATTTGTCATTTTCCTTTTATGTCATGTTAGTCAATCAGGTATGTATGATGTGGTATCTCAGAATTATTTTACTTTTAATTTCTCTAATCAGTAGTGATTTAGAGCACTTTTTTGTGATTATTGATAACTTTGATTTCTTTTCTGAAAACAGACTCAGGATTTCAGTCTACTTCTTCTGTCTCCAAATTTAGTAATTCTTCCACTTTAGCACATTTAAAATGAAATGACATATTTTAAAATTCTTTATAACAGTAAGATCCTATTTAATATGAGTTATCATTAATCTTATTATGTAAGATATAGTGATGGTTTGAAATTATTATTGCTATGACTAGTTAGAAAACTTCTGTGTCAGTGTGGAGGGACTGTTCTTTGATTATATTTATTACTTTTTCAATGTATTTTGCAGATGATGAGGGAGTGACTTGGAAAGTTGAGGAAGATCAGAATTAAATCTGCTGCCTCCTAACTGAAGAGGCAGATCAGAGCTTTAACAAGTGTCGTATCCCATAGACTGGATTTGTAAATAGTCCACAATGATAGATAGATAGATAGATAGATAGATAGATAGATAGATAGATAGATAGATAGATAGATGATAGATAGATAGATAGATAGATAGATAGATAGATAGATAGATAGATAGAGATAGATAGGTAGGTAGATAGTAGAGAGATAGATAGTAGAGTGATGGTTAGAGAGATAGATGAATATAATAATGAAAAATGGAATAAGTCTCAAATTGTCTTTGGTTTGTAAAATTTTCATTGACTTAACAGAAATTCTGTTCTTTACTACCTTTTGATTTATCATTTTGTTTCATAAATGTTTCTGCCTTTATCTACTATCTCCCATTCCACAAATAACAAATATAAAAATGAAAGCAAAATGAAATGGAAAAAATCAAGAAAAAACTAAAATGCATTCAAAAGCTGTGACGTTGACTAAGTCACTTAATCCGTCTGAAGTACATTTTTTAATAATCTGCTAAATGGGGGAGTTACAATAGGTTTTCTCTTGGGTCTTTTTCATCTTTAAATGTATGATTATTATAATTTATGATCTCACTCTTTTGTGTTAACTGACTGATTTATATTTACTTATTTTAGGCTTCCCTTGATTTGTTTTAGAGTCTTTAGATGTTCATATATATCTTTTAGTAGTATGATAGAATACCTTTTATTAACAAAGTGTACAGTGTTTTATGTGTAAAAATTATTATAAAATTTAGGCAATGAACATTTTACAAAATTAAATATTGGTCAAGCAAAGTTTATTACTAAATTTCTGTTATGACAGTTTCTAAATAGTTAATATAAAAACTCTGAAAAGAATTAGTAATTAGGATGTTGAAAAAGCTTAGTAAATACTATGGACCATTTATTTATATTGGATGTGCTATTGGGGACCTAATACAGTTCTTAAGAGAAAAATAAACTTTACCTATTTCTCCATTACTATTTAACACGTTATCAACATTACTACTTAATACCCCATAACAACTTAGTGCTTTAACACCTCTGAACGTCATTGTTAAATTTTAGGTGTTTTGAAAAATTCATTAGTGTGTTTTGGTTCCTAATTCACTCTCTGCTTCTGCCTTCTGTGTCTGCTTAATATATATTTTTAATTTTATGATATTCATATTTAATTGATTTTAATATATGTAATTCTTTGCTTTATTGCATGAGAGTCATATATTTTCCAAGTATTGACATCACAGTAGGTCAGTGTATTGTTCTTTATTTTTTTTTCTGTTATGCTTTATTGCATGTACATACCTGCTTTTTCAATTTGTTCTCACAGCCATATTTGGACCCAGGTAGTTTCCCAAAGCCCGAGAATTAGGAGTGGCAATTATAGTGAGTTGGAGAACATAAATAATGCATACATATTTTGTATGAGCAATATGAGGATTCTGCTCATTTTCTATAGCATAGCCATATACTGATTTGTTTGGATTGCATTACAGGTGATTAAATGTATAGAATCTTGGTAGTGACGTGAATTGCTGCCATGTGGTCTTGAAGATTGAAGTACAAGTGGCAATTTCTTTTCTTTTTCTTCATGCTTATCTGGTTGTAGCAGATACCTGAGGGAAGGTTCCCCTACTTCCAGAAACTTGAAATAGATGAAGGCTTCTTCTTCTTCTTCTTTTTTTTTTTTTTAACATGCTATGAATTTATACCTGGACACTCACCCCCAGGGGCCAACTGTGTGCCAGTGTCAATTGTGCACACTAAACCTAGGACAACAAAATTAATAAGACAACTTAGAAAATTCAAATCCATAGTTGCTTCCTCTCCTTTTTCCTGTATATCTCTGCCACCTCCCATACTGCTGAGCCCCACTCCCAAAACAAAAATCTAAACCATTAAAGATGAAAAAGATAGGGAAAATACTATTATTAAAATATGTCAAATGATTTTGTTTACTAATAAAGAAAGGACTAAGCCTATAAATATCTTTAGCTTCTATGTTTTTGTTTATTCTGTTATGTTATAGAAACCCAGGTAAATTTTATGGAGATTGACTTTTCCCAGGAAAGAGTACACATCACAATTCTGCAATATCTTTGAGCTTTGTAGGTTGCTAAAGCTGGAAGGGACCTTACAAATTATCTTTTCCAATTATCTAATTTTTTATATGTGGAAACTGAGTCTCAGAGAGATTAAAAGACTTGTCCAAGATTATACAGCTAGTTTGTCACAGAACCAAATCAAGAAAGTGCCTGCCTCCCATTCTATTGCTTGTCTTCTGCCAGTACCCCATATTAAGCTATATCTCCAAGAGACCAGGAAGATACTGACTTCTGCTTAGCAATTCCACTTCTCTCTTTACTTTCTAACTTCCCATATGCTTTTGAAAACTATTTAGACAATAACCAGAAGAAGAAAGGTCAGAAACAACTGAAGGAGATGCTCACCCTGACAAAATTTTCTTAACCATATCAGAAATTCTTAGGGACATGGTTAGTTTTGGGGAACATCATGGTAGGAACTATTGGACAGGGGGGAAATAGTAAAGCCTATATTGAATCCATGTACTTGATTGGCATGACCAATGGGGTACTCTTTCCCAAAGTCTAATCTTTCTCCATCAACAGATTTCAGAGCTGAAATTGTTTGTACCCTATTCTGTCTTCTTGTTGCCACCACCTCTTTTATTTATACTAGAGTTCCACCATCTAATTTAACATGTGAGAGAACCAAGGTCCTTTCTTTTTTTTTTCCCCTTTGCCTTTTTCATTGGAAGCAGAAGATAGCATAATTCATTTTACATAGTTAAGTGTATTGCAATGCCCAAATAATTTATCCCCTAGTGGTCAAACTGCTGGTAATGAGTCCCTCCACACTTTAATTGTAGACTAAGTATTCATATTCAAATTCACACCATTCAAAGATATTATGTAAAATATAGCTATTGATTTGAACTCATTGGAAATATGAAGAGTGAATGCAAATAATGTGACCATGAGACCTACTTGTACCACTGTCTTCAAAAGATGTTCTAAATTGTCTTTTGCCAGGACTACACTATACTTTAGACACTCAATACATATCACCTTCAGAAATGGATTCTGTTCAGCTTGTTATTCAGCACTTTGGACATCCTGATAGGGGAACAAGATTTTTTTTAAGAGTAACTTCTCAAATAGGCAAATGCAGTGTAATATAACATGCACATGTGTATATACACACACAAGTATCCCTGTACTTGCCAATGTTCATCCCTGGAAAGAGTTTTCTCACTGGGAGTTCATGATATGGATGAAATCCATCCCAATTTCATACATCTTAAGTGATGCAACCTTGGTAAGGCAGCAGTGGTAATGTTACACTGGGTAAACTACTATAACTGGAGTCAAGAAGACCAGAGTTCAATTTCTGCGTCAGATACTGTCTATGTGATCCTGAGCAGGTCACTTAACCCTTTTTGCCCCAGTTTCCTTATATGTAAAGTGAAGGAGTTGGATTCAGTAGCTTTTAAGTTTCCTTATCAATCTGTGATCCTATGACCTTTTTTCCAAATCTTTCCTTGGTGTTCTGCTTGTTACTTTTATTTCTCTTTGGATGAGTTTTCTGGAGAAGTCAGCTCTCCTTTTGTAGAATAAAAGCAAAATAAAAATCCTTGACCCCTCCTTCCCAAGTGTATCTATCCCAGCTACAATCCATCCCCCAGGTAACTATCAAATTGATCTTCTTAAACTCAGGTCTGACCATATCACCTTCCCTTTTTCTAATAAATTGCATGCTCCCTATTGCACTCAGGATCAAATATTAAAATCCCATGTTTGATTTTAAATCCCTTCATAATCTGGGTCCTTTTGCTTAGATTTCTTACACCCTATTCTACCACGTACTCTGCAATTCCGTGACACTTACCTCTTTATTGTTCCTGCCACAGGACACTCTATCTGCAGATTTGGGGCATTTTTCCTGACTATTTCTCATGTCTGGAATTCTCTCTCTCCTCATTTCTCTCTAGATAGAAGAAACAGACATTTAGGCTTATTTCTGAATGCATTAGCATATAAGATGAAATTAAATGAAAGCTCTGTGACTTTGTTGTTGTGCTTATTATTTTACTCCTTGTAAATTTCACTTTAGTTTTTAGTCTTCAAATCCTTAAATGACTAAAGGAAAGATTGTGTATGTTTGGTCTAGGGCCAAATAAAGGGAGACTTTCTGGTGTGCTCAATACAAAAAACCAGACCACAAGTAGACAGCTATATTTCCTTCAGATTTCTGATTGGTATGCTTTCATGGACAATATGGAGAGAGAGAAGCTATGTCAATGGCTAGAGCCTTTTGGCCATGAGATAGAACTTTGGGATAGTTCTACTATACCATAATAGGGAACTTTTTCATGAAAATTGTATTTTGTGAAGACTGAATTTCATAACTGGCTTTGAAGAAAATATCGTAAATAGGGCAGGGAAGACTTAGGAAAGCAGAGAGGTGGGAGAGAAAGAGAAAAAGAGAGATAGACACAGAATCAGAGATGTAGATAGAGCCACAGAAATAGAGAGGGAGACAAACAGAGGTAGAGGAGGAGAGAAACTGATACAAAGGAAGAAACCACGAGTATGAGAGGTAAGTGCCAGAATTTCTTCAAAGGAAGCTTGACCTCCCTTTTAGAAAATTATGTGGTACTCTAACAACTGTATGTGACTTAGTGGCATTTTGCTTTCTCTATATGTAACTATAAACGAACAACCTGCTATACACATTACATTGTTGATTAGGCTGGTTTGGGTTAATTCAACAAACATCTATCATGTGCCTACTGTGTGCTAGGAATTGGCAAAAAAACAAAGTTTAGATAAAATGCACTCCTTTCTACATAAAGAATACAGCATATAGAGAAACAATTCTTTTTTTTTGATAAATACATTTTTCTCTTGGGATTTGGGATATTCGTGGGTTGATTTTTTGCATTTTACATTATAGAACAAATAACTCTCCTTTTTCATACTGTTTCCTTATGGAAATGGAGGATCATTTGAAACAGGGCTATAATTTCCCCACTACTCTCTTTGTTTTTCCTTCCTGGAAGTTTACATGAGAACATAGTTCACATTCTATACTCTTCTTTGTCCTCTGTCTCTTAAGATAATTTCACAGGCATGAGAAGTCATTAAGAAAAGCCAATATATAAAATATTTTAAATAATAGAAAATAACCGAGAAATTAAAGGAATCAGGTATTTTTTCATTCACATTTTATGTCATAGGCATATCTGCAGAAGTATTTCAGATATTTGGAAGTTACTTACATGGTATATTCAGATACAGAGGATACAGTTAAGTACCAGTTACAGGAACACCACTGCATAGCCTCCTAATTCTTACTGGCAGTCTACCCCCTCTCTACCAATCCTCCATACATGGTGATTTAAGAGTACTGGATTTGGATTTAAGAGCTCTGTATCTGGAATCAGAAGGCTATTATTGGAATCCCAGATGTGCTGCCTATAACCTTTTGTAACTTTGAGCAAATCAACTAACCTCTCTGGAGCCCATTTCTTCTATTATATGAGAGAATTAGACTATGTGATCTATAAGATTTGTCTAGCTCTAAATTCTCTGATCCCTAATGCACTACTAAAATCATGCCCTTTTCTACTTAGGAGCACTCAATGGCTCCTCATTGTCTAATAAGTAAAGTTAAAAACTTCTGATTCTGGCATTTGACATCCTTCATAATCTGCTTCCAATCTACCCTTCTAAGCTTATCACATATCCTTTAAATTTTTTGATGTTCCAGATAAACTAGACTATTCTCTTTCCCCCATCCTCTTCCTGTCTTCTCCTGTCATGCCTTTGGTTATTGTTTTTTTCTAGACCTATAATATAAGGACACTCTTTCAAATTTCTCATAGAACTTTGTTCTTATTACTCTCTAATATTTTCATTATTTGTGTACTTATCCATGCCTAAATTTAGATGATAAGTTTCTTGAGAGTAGAATTTTTGTTGCCTTCTTAGTACTAGATTATAGCAGAGTACCTTCAAATAGAAGATATTTAATGTTTATTGGATGAATGAAGTGATAACTGAGTGAACAAGAAGATGGAAAAAAAAGTTGGAAAACTTAGCAGTCTGCGGCTACTTAGTAAAAGAGAAAATAACCCTGCACTTCCCACAAGTCCCCAAAGAAATCAATGTATTAGGACTTGGTTCAAAATTGAGGTTCATAATGACTGTCCTGCATCATCAAGAAAAATTTAAATTATTTGTAGTATGATATTTCTACCATATTGATCATGGACACTTCATGCATTTGCTCTTTGTGGACAGTTTTATTTTGTTATTCCCATGCCAAAATTCCAAGAAAAACTCTAGTAATTAATTGTGCTTGAGAAATAAATCTTAATAAAAACAAATGGAGATACAAAGAACACTGACAACTCCTCAAGGGGATCCTTGTAGAAAGTGCTGTGCTGTGCTGTGCTACCTCAATTAGTCCACATAGTTTAAGATTCAATAAATGACAAAGCATTTATGTGGTATTTACAGTGTTCCAGATACTTAGGGATATTCGAAAACAAACAAAAAATAGAACAAGAGATATTGTCTTCCCCTAAGGAGTTTGTATTAGAATTGGGAGAAATAATATATAGGTGAGTGATGTACAAAATAGTAAGTTTTGGTTTGGGAAGTCACATGGATGAGTCAGTGGAGACAAGGGACATTAGATTGCTGTGTTCATTCCAGAAGTAAGAGTAGTATTGATTTATTGTTTCTAGAAGTGACTAGTGGTAGTGGGTAGATTGGGAAAGGGTTAGGGGTAGGGTGTTTGTGTTTTATAGCAGAGTAATTGGCAAGATGCCTAGGTGGATTGTTGGACTGAATATGAAGTATGATATGGAGCCAGCTACATATAAGGGGTTAGGTGAATTTCTACTCATTTACTCACCAGTGAGGAGAGCTCAGTCCTGGGCAGAATTTCAAATCTGAGTGGATTAATCGCCCTCAAATTAATGTTGGTCCAGAAGGAAAAATGAAAAATAGAAGTTTGTGATCATACACATACAATGGAAAGAAAGACATAAAGACTATTCTTGCTTCGTAATGTAACAAATGAGTTCTAGAGAAGGTCAGGATTGGCAGATGTACCAAAGGAATTTTAATAAGTAGAAACTGTCTTCAGGAAACATAGGAATTATGACTGTGGCCATAAGAAGTGGACCATTTTCCTTACTGGTTCAATCTGATGGGATTAAAAATGGCTGAGCAGGTAAAAAGAGGGAAGGGAAGGAATAAGTATTTTATCTAGGGTCTGCTATGTGAAAGGTACTGTGCTAAGTGCCTTATAAATAAATAAGCCACATAAATACTGTGCTAAGTGCCTCATTTCAACCTCAAAACAACCATGAGGTAGGTGATATTATTATCCCCATATTACAATTTAGAAAAATGAGGCAGAGGTTAAGTGGCTTGCCCAGGGTAATACAGCTAATGAACATCTTAGTCAGAATTTGAACTCAAGATTTCCTGCCTACAGGCCCAATGCTCTCTCTATTATGGCAACTAGTGATCTTGAAAAAAGGGTCTGTTTGGGTAGAAATAAAAATGATTAGAATATGTCTGTTGATGTTGAAGTTTAGTGCATCTGTAGCCTCATTAGATCAAGACCTGATGGAATCCTACTCCTTGGATAAATGGACTGCTCAAGAAGGGCCTGAAGATTCTCATCCAGAATGATTTTTACAGTGAAAATCACTTATAGTTTTTAAAGTGATTGAACTTCAGTGCTGGGCACAAATTGTTTTCTTTAAGGAACTTTTCTTTTTTCTTTCCTTCATAGTCTCTCTCTCTCTCTCTCTCTCTCTCTCTCTCTCTCTCTCTCTCTCTCTCTCTCCTCTCTCTTTCATCATCAATGTGTATATATAGAATTGATTTATATATATATTTTTTGTCTTCATGTATATCTATGCATGTGTGTATGAATATATGTATCTAGCTATCTTTTTTATTTTTTAAATTAAATTTTATGTTTATTTTTAGTTCACATCATTCATTTCCACAAGAATTTGAGTTACAAATTTTCTTCCCATCTTTCCCCTACCCACCACCCCAAAACAGGGATCCCACTGTAGACCTCCTCCCCAATCTGTTCTCTTCTATATCCTTCCCCATTCCTCCTCTGACTTTCTGGTAGGGCAAGATGGATCACCATATTCCAGTGTCTGTATATCTTATTTCTCAGTTGCATGTAAATATTAATAATAATAATAATTTTTAAACATTTGATTTTAAAAATTTGAAATACAGATTCTTTCCCTTCCTCCCTCATCACCCACCCTTACTGGGAAGATAAGCAATACAGTAGAGGTTGTACATGTGTAGTTATGCAAAACATTTCCATAGTGCATATATTGTGAAAGACTGACTATATTTTCCTCCATCCTATCCCACTCCCAGTTGTTCTATTCTCTACTTTGACCCTGTTCCTTTTCAAAAGTGTGTGCTTCTAACTACACTCCCCCCCCAACCTGTCTGCCCCTCCATCATCCCCCCTCTCATCCCCTTCCCCCCTACTCTCCTGTAAGGCAAGATACCCAATTTAGTGTGTATGTCATTCCTCCCTAAGCCAAATTCAATGAGAGTAAGGTTGACTTATTCCCTTTTGCCTTCCTGTTGTAACAGTTATAACTTACCTCTTCTATATGAGATAATTTATGCGATTCTGTCTCTCCCCATCTCCTCTCATTATATTCCTCTCTCACCTCTCAATTTCACCTTTTAAATATCATCCCTTGCTATTCAATCGATCCTGTGCCCTCTGTCTATATGTACCTGTACACATATATACACACACTCACATAATGTATTCATATGGAATATACCCTGTTATATAGACATATATATGTATGTGTACATACATGCATATATATATATATATATACACACACACATTTATATTCCCTTCAACTATCCTCATACTGAGAAAAGTTTCACAAGTTATAATTATCATTTTTTCATGTAGGCATGTAAATAATTCATCTTTGATAAGTTACTTATGCTTTCTTTTCCCTGTTTACCTTCTCATGCTTCTCTTGCTTCTTGTATCTGAATGTCAAATTTTCTATTCAACTCTGGTTTTTTCAGCAAGAATGCTTGAAAGTCCTCTATTTCATTGAATTACCATATTTTCTCCTGAAACATTATACTCAATTTTGCTGGGTAGGTGATTCTTGGTTTTAATCCTAGCTCCTCTAATCTCTGGAATATCATATTCCAAGCCTTTTGATCCCTTAATGTAGAAGCTGCTAGATCCTGTGTTATCCTGATTGTGTTTCCACATTATTTTAATTGTTTCTTCTTGGCTACTTGTAATATTTTCTCCTTGATCTGAACTCCAGAACCTGGCTATAATATTTCTAGGAGTTTTTTTTTTTTGGGGGGGGGGTCGTTTTAAAGAGGTGAACAGTGAAGTCTTTCAATTTCTATTTTGCCCTCTGGTTCTAAAATATCAGGGCAATTTTCCTTGAGAATTTCTTGAAGGATGATTTCTAGGTTCTTTTTTTGATCTTGGCTTTCAGGTAGTCCAATAATTTTTAAATTATCTCTCCTGGATCTATTTTCCAGGTCAGTGGTTTTTCCAATGAGATATTTCACATTGTCTTCTATGTTTTCATTTGTCTGGATCTGTTTAATAGTATCTTGATTTCTCATAAAGTCACTAGCTTCCATTTGTTCCAGTCTAATTCTGAAGGAATGATTCTCTTCAGTGAGCTTTTGAGATTCTTTTTCCATCTGGCAAATTTGGCTTTTTAAGGCATTCTTCTCCTCATTGACTTTTTGAGCTTCTTTTGCCATTTGAGTTAGTCTATTTTTTAAGGTGTTATTTTCTTCAGTCATGTTGTTGACTCTAATTTCATAATTTTTCTTGCGTCATTCTCATTTCTCTTCCCAATTTTTCCTCCACTTCTCTTATTTGGTTTTCAAAATCCTTCTTAAGCTCCTCTGTGGCCTGTAATCCATTCATATTTTTTTCTTGGAAGCTTTTGGTGTAGGAGTTCTGACTTACTTGTCTTCCTCCTGTTCCATGCTTTGATCCTTTTTGGCCTCAGAAAAGGAATCTAAAGTTGGATTGCTGTGATTGCTTTGCTTCCTTTGTTTGCTCATGTTGCCACTCAATTATATGAATTTTGAGCTCTTTGCCACATTAGAACTCTGTTTCTAGAAGGGAGAGTTTTGTCTCAAATTGCTGGGGTTTTCACAGCTGCTGGAGCTATTAGGAGGGTGCCATCTCTACAGTCTCCACATACTCTGGCTCACTGGTCACATACTTCAGGACTACCACCAAAACCGCAATCCAAATCCAGGCAGGTTAAAGCAACAGCTATTACCCTCTGAGTGGTAGCATGGCACCCCTACAATCTGCAGGCCAAGAGCTTTGAAGCAGCCATGTGGAGGCAGCTGCATGGCTGCTGTGCCTCTGTGGCTTCTTGCTCAATGGGCAGAGGCCAGATTGCACCTCTGTCCCCCCAGTTCCAACAGAGTTCTACACTAACCCTTTACTTTGTCTTTGGCATTTATGGGTTGATATTTCTGGAAACCACTACAGCTGCTGGTAATCCACTCTCCTGAAGTTCACTCTAGCTGCTGCTTGTCGGGGCTACACTGGGGCTAAAACCACATGCTTATGTGGGGCTGGCTTCAGCTCCCAGTGCCCTGCAATGGACCCTTCCTGCCAGCACGCTTGGCTTCCTGCAGTGGGATATTTACTTCTTTCTGTCACGTTGTGGGTTATGTAGCTCTAAAATTTGTTTAGAGTCATTTTTTATTGGTATTTGAAGTGGTTATGGGGGGGGGGGAGCTCATGCAGTTTTCCTGCTTCTATGCCACCATCTTTGCTCCACCCCCCTCTACCTATCTATCTTTGCCTGGAAAGTTCATGCAGAGCAACTCATTCTCAACCATGTTATATTGTGAGGTATCACTAATATGTACATATCTGCACATTTCATTTTCATAATGTAAGTTCCTCTAAGGGATGCAGTCCTTTTTCTATTGATTCTACAGAGTTACTAAAATGTTATTTGTAGTCTGGTACTCAAAAATACAATCTGATAATGCTAAATAAAGAGCCAAATCCAGTAATGCTTCAGGTATTTTCCTGAGCAATGTGAAAATGGGGAATAAAAGAATGTCCATTCTTCTTTCTCTTCTACTTAAATTATGCTCCTTTTATCCTATGATCTTAGGGAAAACAAAGAGTTTCCTTTTACCTTTCTAGTTTCACACAGGGGAACCTGACAGAGTTCTTTATTTAATTGGTGCACTGTGATAGTAATGGCAATTAAAGATTCCCCTGTATTGGCTTGGTTTTCAAATTGATTGTGTTAAAACCCAGAGTTTGTTAATCCCACCTGTGGGATGGGCTTGTTGATGTGAAAAGAAAGTCCTGAACTGGGAGGAGCTGGTGATGTAGATTTCGAGAGACACTAGAGAGAGGCGGAAGATCTTTTTGGAAGCAGCACCTTGTGGAGAGAGAGAGACTAAGAGAATTGCTGGTGGCCGCTTTGAATTGCCCTGGACTTTTGAGACCTGCCCCCCTGAGCTGCCAAGGACTGAGGAGACATGGCTGCTTTGCTGGTACTTTGTCTGTCTGTTTTGATGTTCTTTTGCCAGATTTGTCCACTGGTGAAAGACAGTCCTTTTGTTGAAGAAGTCCTGGAACCTGGCTGTTCGCTAAGAAGCTCTGAGACTGTCCTGCAGACAGAGAGTGAATACTGTCCACTGGTGAAGGACAGTGCTGTTGTTGCAGGGGTCTGGGAGCCTTTCTGTTGGTTCAGAAGCCCTGAAGAAGGATTTTCTTGTTGTATGTTTACAGAAATCCTGGGAGAGGGCTTTGCTCATGTGTTCAGGGGTTCTAGGACTGTTCTACAGACAGAGGATAAATTCATGAAGGGACTGGCAATGTATCTTATGGCCTTGCTAAGCCTTGTCTCCCCAGGAACTAAGATTGCTGAGAACTTGCCTCGTGTCAAGATGAAGAAAAGACCTCCATTTGGGTATTAAGTGCTGTGTTTAAACTTGATGCAACTCTGGGGTAGATTCAACTGTGATCCAGGGGTGGGGAACTTTTGACCTTATTGTGCTCTGTGATTGACAAATGAAGGTACTTTACCTATGTTTGGAAACTAATCTCCATTTGAGAAGAGGGGTTTTGTGGTGGACCAAATGAAGGTATAGCCTAGGGGTGGAGAAGTATTTAGAACAGGGACTTTGTAATTGATTGAATGATTGGAAGATCCTGGGGTGGGGTAGTACTTGGAGATTATTTAATCACACTTAGTAAATGCTGTATTTTGAATGATGTCATGTTTTGATCTTCTCTGTTCTGGGTTTGTTACTGAATAAAATAGAGAGCACCTATGCTGGTATTTTGAACCTGGGAAGTTGCCTTTGCTTGGTATTACATTACAGGCACTCTATGAAATGATTCAGATGAGTGTAGTGCTCTCTTCTCTTCATATACATTTTTTTTTCCATTGAGGAGATGAAGTGTCTTGTACAACCTTGGATAAATCATCCCCCATGTTCAACTAAAAATAATCCTGATGACTGTCCATGGAAGAGAGGTTTCAGTATGATACCATTCAATTCAACATTGCCTCATCCTATTTTTAGATGTGCAGGATGGGCAATTTCACCTCTGTGAAATTGTTGTCATTATTTTCTCTTTGTGATTTTTCCAGGCAATCTCTAGCGTTTACTTGATTTGAGCCCCTGGGGGAAAAAGCCAGTGAGCAGCTTAAAGCTGTTAGTGTTGCTGATCCATCATTTATGTGTAATAAGAAAGGGAGTTTGTGTTTGGTCAGACAGGCTTCAACATGGTTAAATTCAGAAGTCTACAAGTACGCCTGAGCAGAAAAGACTGAAAAATATATAACATTCACTTTCCCTCCCCAAATCTACCATAATTAAACGCAAGGCAGGATGCCATATTCTGTTTATACTTTGCAAGGCTTTGTTGTTTGTTTCAACTCTTTAAAGGACAGCATGAAGAATAAATCATTCAGAGAGTAATAGGGCTGGGAGGAGTGCATCCCACTAATACTTTATGTGACTTCAAACTTTATATTTAAAATCACCATGTTTTCCATCTTCTGCAAATTTATTGAAATGACTAAGAGGCAAGGATATATATTCAGACTGGATTTATAGAGACAAGGGAGAGTACACATAATAAGAAGTCAAGTAGATTGGCATGGTTTCTGCTGATGAGCCATTTTATTTACTTATAATATTTATCAAGTTGCTCTGAGATTGTCTTCCAAGTGGGGAGGTGACCCTGGGTTTCTGAGGCTATACAGGTAAAGCCCATGCTTTTGATAGGTTTTACAAGGGTGAGGAACTTGCAGCCTTGAGGCCACATATGGCAGTCTAGTTCCTCAAGTGTGGCACTTTGAATGAATCCAAACTTCACAGAACAAATCTTTTTTATTAAGTAAGTAACTTACACTATTGGAATCTTTGACTATGCTCTCATCCATAGACTGTGTTTGCCATCTACCAACAGCCTAGTATGTTCAAAGAAGCTCACTGTCATCATGGCCAAAGACTTATTCAGCGATAGTGATTCAACAACATAATTAGTAAACTGTATAATTATAGATTATTAGAGTATTAAAGCAAGATAATCATGAAACATTTGCTTTATTCCTGACTCTATTGATGTGACTAGAGAAAAAGGCTTCCTTAAGATCATTTTATGTAGAAATTTAATAAGTGTAACCTTGGGCAAGTGAATTTCTATTATTTTGCTTCAGTTTCCTGTTGACCAAATTGTATAATAATGCCAGTGCTACTGAACCTTATGGATTTGCTACAAAATCAGTTGAAATTTATATAACAGTATGAAAAAAAAGCAGATTGATATGTATGGCACATGGGGTATCATTATATCTTCTCTCTTTACATATTTACAGCTTCCCATGAGGAAGACAACTATATATATATTTTAAGTAATTGGGGTTAAGTAACTTGCTCAAGGTTACACGACCAGGTGTTTCTGGGTGGGTGCTAAGTGTCTGAGCCCGGATTCGATCCCCATGTCACCCCGACACTGGGGCCGTGTAGCAGCAAGCACCCCAAGCGTCCTCAGGGTTTGCTGCCGCCACAGGTTCTTGGATTTGCTTTGATAAAGGAAAGCAACTCAAATTGGGTCAACAAGCTTACTTTAATCAGTCAAACATATATCATTTACCTTGTTCAGGGGAAAAAGGTCAGCACCCTCAACTTCAAAGTACACAGGCAGAATTATCAAGACAGAAACAGATCAAGTAGACAGCTTTCCAAACTGTCCAACCATTACATCCATACCAAATCAACATCTGGCTTTCAACATCTGGGTTTTTCAAAGCCAGGGGGCTCTGGACAACAGTTTCCCAGAATCCAGATCAAATCACAGAACACTTTTCAAAGTGAGCCCCAAAACAAACCTACACATCAGGGCTTATATAGCTTTCTCCTGGTTCAGAGAATGTAACAACCTTCTGGACCCACTGGCCAATCAAGAAGTATCTACTGAAAAACAAGCCTCCCACCCCAGGCTCCAGGTGCACTTTAGCCTAGGGCCAGGGAAGATCTTTAAAATTTACATTTCCATTACAGGCCAGTGCTCTTACTCTCTGTGCTACCTGGCCACCCCAAGACAACCATATATTAAGACTTACTGGAACCCAGAACAACCACAAACCCTTCAGAATACCTCTAGAACTTCACTAGAAGAGACAACCATTAAAGAAAACTAAAGAGAAAGATCTGTCAGTTCTTCTACCCATGACGGGACTATAAAAACACCCAGCCTGAAATGTGCAGAAGCTTGAAGTTGACCAAAATAGGAGATGTTGCTCAAAGTAACCATGCAATTTGATATCCAGGCAACTCAATCCCCAACATCCACAGAATCCCAATAGAAGTACAAAAGGAGCAGGGGTCCACTGGTGTCCAGGTATCTCAGAGCCACCCATAGAAGGAGCCACAATAGGAGAAAGGACCAGGCAGGACTTAACAATGCACATTGGGCATTCCAGGAGTTCGGCTACTGACACTTTCAACAACATCTGGGTAGGAACTGCCACGTTGACAGCAAGGGATGGCCAAATATGGATTTGAAACTGCAAGAATGAAGAATTGAAGCAGTAATGTAGGCTAAAAACTAGGTGGAAACACTAGGAGACTAAACCCAAACCTGATAATTACTGCAGAAAGCAGGGCCTACCTGGTCTAAGCAGTGACACCTAGCATTTTCAGTTTCAATCATCCTCTATCTGACCAACATTTTCAACTCTGGCTCTGCTGGAGTTGTAGTCCTGAATTTTAAATTTGCTTATCATACATTTCTAGTCAGACGTCTTTTTTCATCTAAAATCTAACATTTTCTCTAAATTTTCCCTTCAACTTATCTTCCCTGTTACCTTTTTAAAATAACAGTACCATCCTCCCAGTCAGTAAGATTTGAAATTTTGGAGCTTTCTTTGACTCTTCCCCATCTGTTCCATAATTCTTCTATTGTCATCTATGTCCTCTTTTGTATTTTCATTACCAACAATATATTTAGGCCTTTATTATTTCTCAGTTGTATTTTTGGCAGTCCCTATTTGGTCACCCTCCCCCTTTTCTTTTTTTTTTTTCCTCCTCCTTCAAATCATTAGAGCAGGATAATTTTTCTAATGCAAAGCTCTAACCATCCCAAACTCCCACTCAAAAGCCTTTAGTCAAGTCAACAAACATTATTATTATTATTATTTAAGCAATTGGGTTAAGTAACTTGCTCAAGGTTACACAGCCAGTTATTTCTGGGTGTAGTGCTAAGTATCAGAGCCCAGATTCGATCCCAGGTCATCCCAACTCTGGGGCCAGTGCTCTTACTCACTGCACCACCTGGCTGCCCCTAAACAATTGGGGTTAAGTAACTTGCTCAAGGTTACATAGCCAGGTGTTTCTGGGTGGGTGCTAAGTGTCTGAGCCCGGATTCGATCCCAGGTTATCCTGACTCTGGGGCCAGGGCTCTTACTCGCTGTGGACCTGGCCTCCCCAACAAGCATTATTATTAAGCATCTTTTTTTTGGGGGGGGAACTGAAGGAAACCATAGAATTCAGGAAGCAGAGATTAAGAGGAAGAACATTCCAGGTTTTGGGGACAGTCAGTTAAAATGCCTGGAATCCAGAGATGGAGGAAGTTGAGTATCATAGTGGCTAGACCTCTAGGTATGGGGTCAGGAAGATCTGATTTAAATCCAGTCTTAGACACTTACAACCTATGTGAACCTGGACAACTGCCTTAACCTCTGTTTGGCTCAGTTTCCTCATCTGTAAAATGGGAATAATAATAGGACTTACTTCTCAGGGTTCTTGTGAAACTCAAATGAGATAATCATTAAGTGTTTAACACAGCACTTAGCACATAGCATTATATAAGTGTTGGTATTATTTTTATTCAGTTTTATAATTTTATCTTTATAATATCTCTTAAATCTGACCCCCCATTCACATGGATTCTACTCAATAGTGCAAGCCTTAATCCCTTTTTCCTACACCATTGTAAAAGTCTAATTGTTCTCCCTTTCTCAAGTCTTTCCCTATTCCAACCCCTTCTCTACTCAGCTGCCAAAGTAAATTTTTTAAAGTGTATGTATGACACCACCCCAGAATTCAATAATTCTAGTCACTGTCTGGGGCAGCAAGATGGTGTAGTGAATAGAATACTGGGCTTGGAGTCAGGAAGACCTGAGCTCAAATTTAACCTCAGTCACTATTTGTGTGACCTTGGGTAAGTCACTTATCCTCTTGTTTACCTCAGTTTCCTTGTCTGTAAAATGAGTTAGAAAAGGAAATGGCAAACTTGCCCAGTATCTTTGCCAAGAAAACCCCAAATGGTGTTACAGAGAGTCAGACATGACTGAAATGAATGAACAACAGTGACTCCTTATCATCTCCAAGATAAATATAAGCTCCTCTGTTTGGTACCTACAACTTGTAACCTGCCCCTTTAGTACCTTTCTGGTTTTCAGATACTTCACTACTCTTTATTCACTTTATGCATTAGCTACACTATCCTATTTGCTGTTCTTCACATAAGACATTCTGTGTCTTTACACTAGCTACCTCCCATCCCTAGAATATTTTCCCTCCCACCTTCATGTATTAGTTTCTCTGATTTCTTTCCCATGTCCTCCAAAAAGCTATTCCTGTGCTGCCAATTCCTTTCCTGGTAAGAGTGTCTTCCCTATACTCTCTATATATACTAAGTATATATAAAATCTTTCTATCTGTCCAGCCATCTATCTGTCCCTCTATCTATCTATCCATCTATCTATCTATTGTGAACATATACACAAGCATAAATGTATGTGTATGTGTATACACACACACACATTTCTATATAAAACATGTGTGCATGCACACACATATTCTACCTAGTTGTTCACCCTGGCTTATTTCAAGTCCTAGTTGAGGTCCCACTTTCTTCAAGAACACTTTTTTCATCTTATGAAGACTGGTGCTTTCCCTTTGAGATTATTTCTAGTTTATCATGTATACATTGCTGATACCATACATTGTTGTTTGCGTATTTTCCCCCTTAGACTGTGTAATGCCAAGCAAAGGCAAATTTCCAGGGTTCAGAATACCAGCATAGGTGCTCTCCATTTTATTCAGTGACAAATTAAGAACAGAGAAAATCAAAATATAGCATAATTCAAAATACAGCATTCACCAAGTTTAATTCAATCAAGTACTACTCCACCCCTGGACATTACATTCATTTAATCAATCACAAAGTCCCTCTTCTAAATACTACTCCACCCCTAGGCAATACATTCATTTAGTCAATCACAAAGCCCCTCTTCTCAAATGGAGATTAGTTTCCAATCATAAGTAAAGTACATTCATTTGTTCAATCACAGAGCATGGAAAAAAAAATAAAAAGTTTCCCACCCTTGGATTACAACTGAATAGGCCATCTACCCCAGAGTTACAACAAGCTTAAGCACAGCATTTAATACCCAAAGAGAGGTCTTTTCTTCATCTTGACCCAAGGCAAGTTCTCAGCAATCTTTGTTCCTGGGGAGACAAATCTTAACAAGCCCACAAGATACATTGCCAGTGTCCTCATTAATTCATTCTCTGTCTGCAGAACAGTCCTAGAACCCCTGAAAACATTAGCAAAACTCTCTTCCAGGATTTCTGTAAACATACAACAAGAAAATCCTTCTTCAGGGCTTCTGAACCAACAGCAAGGTTCCAGAACCTCTGCAAGAACAGCATTGGCCTTCACCAGTGGATCAATCAAGCAAAACAACATCAAAACAGACAGACAAAGTACCAGCATAATAGCCATGTCTCCTCAGTCCTTGGCAGCTCTGGATGGCAGCTCTAAAAAGTCCTGGGCAGTTCAAACTGGCCCTCAGAAATCCTCTCCATTTCTTTTTTTTTTAAGCAATTGGGGTTAAGTAACTTGCTCAAGGTTACATGTCCAGGTGTTTCTGGGTGGGTGCTAAGTGTCTGAGCCCAGGATTTGATCCCCAGGTCATCCCGACACTGGAGCTGGTGCTCTTACTCGCTGTGCTACCTAGTCACCCCTAATTCTCTCCATTTCTGCCTCCAACAAATTCTTCTGCCTCTCTAAAATTCATGTCACCAGCTCCTCCCAGTTCAGCCCTCTCCTTTCATGTCAACAAATCCATCCCACAAGTGGGATTCACAAGCTCTGGGTTTTAACACAATCAAACCAAAAACCAAGCCAATACAGGGGGATCTTTAAATCCCGTTACTGTTACAGACTGTGAGCAGGTTCTTGAGATCAGGAACCACTTTTGGCCTTTCTTCATATTCCCAGCACTTAACATATGGTAGGCATTTAATAAATGCTTGTTGACTTGAGCGATTTGTTGACTCTATCTTTGGAATGTGAGGGCAGGGGCAATTTTCTTGCTGTCTTTTTCTTTTTTTTTTTTTTTTTTTTTTTGCCTTTTCTTTGTATCCCTGGGGCTCAGCACAGTGTCTGGCGCATATTAACCACTGAATAAATGCCCACTGACTTGACTTGCAATGCTGCTGTGTACAAGACTCTATTCTAGGTGCTGCACATACAAACATTCTCTGTCCTTGAGGAGTTTGTATTCTACTTCATTGTCCTTCTCTTAGCTTCTGTTCTTTCTTATCAGGAACCCCAAAGCCATGAGGCATTATTTCAAGTTGTATTTTTCTATGTCTTCACAGAATTTCTTCTCCAAAGTGGGATTTAGGCCTAGGTAGAAATATCTTCTTGCCACCTACTAATTACATATCATACACAGGTAAAGTTCTTATAGTCATCTTTCAGTTCGATAGTTTGGCCACATTTGAGGACCTCATTGTTAGAAATCCTATCTTAAATGGTAATTGTCAAGTGGGACTACTATAATGACACTGCTTGAATTCTTCAACAAATAGTATAATATATATATATATATGCATACATATAGTAAATTTAAATCTACCATCAGACCTTGTATAGATGGAAATTTAGGAGGAGGAACACTGAAGCAAAAAATAAAATCAACAAAATTTCCCCACCAGCCTATGTGTAATTATAACAGATCTATGACTCCTTTGTAGTACCAGGAACTTCTGGGATAGCATTTAAACATAGAAGAAAAAAGATGCAGGTATTATTGACTATTTTCTTTATTCTGCCTCTAACATGGTCTCCTTTTCCTTTTGTATTTTCTCCTTGCTGATTATAGCCATTTGAGTAACCCTCAGGGAGGAGAATAGCTACAAAATTCAAATAGCTGGATTGAATATTGCATTAAATAGCATGTTTTATAGAAATTTGGTGGTCTCTGATAGCACTCTATCTTATATCTCTGGTTAAGTTAGAAGAAGCTATAAATAGAAAAGAGTGTTAACACTCTACCTCCTAGGTTGGGTTCTTTGATAACTTTCATTCTCAGGCTCCTTAAGCATTGGCGAATTTATTTACGTTGTAGCTCTACTCATACTTTTGATATAGAGAAATGTACACTTTATTTTCTAGACCTTTAACTTGTTCTTAAGATTAGTGACTCATTAGCATGTCTGTATTCTCAGTTCCCCAGGGGATGTGTCACCTATCTTGATTCAGCATTCTACTTCTGAAGCCATCCACTTGTCATCAGATAGTGTGTGGCCTGAGAAGTAATGCTTGGTGACCGTTTTCATTACCAGATGAAAATCTTCAGCCATATGTGTGTAGGTGTTCACTTAACTCTATGTAGCTAGGTACATGACCTCAATCTTCCCCAAGCTTATTACAACAGTCCCTAGAGCCTTTCAGACTTTGCCAAAAACCCTAAACCCTTTTCCTTTTCTAAGCCAGATTGAATGCTTTATGGTTTTCCTAAGCTGTAACATAGCACCATTTATGGGCATTTGTACTTATGGTGAGAATTTAGTACAATCATAAGTGACGGCAACCAGAGTCCCTAGAAAATAGAATCCTCCATTCACAGATGCTGAGCAGCTTTGCAAATATTTCACTAACATTGATGGAATGTGAGTACCCATATTGTGATGATTTTATCCAGCTGTGTTAGCCTATCAGCCAGATTCAGCTGAATATCTCCTTTTAGGTTCTTTTTCATATGAATACAAACACTAGAACTGCAGAAATTTAAACAAAAAGTGTGTAATGTGAGGGTGCACTTTGGATAAAGTTGCAAGAATTCAGATAGACCAGGAAGACAAACTCTAGAGTACTCTTGATCTTGAACTTTGCCTATAATTTCAGCAGTGGCTCTGAAGAAACTTGGCATTAACCCAAAGGATACCATACATGTTTCAAAGACATCTACTTAAATGAAAACACTTCTTTTTTGAAATTTTCAGTTGTTTCTGATGCTTTCTGATGAAAGACAGTGTGACATAGCAGATAGTGCACTATTCTGAATGACAGAGGACCTAGGTTCAAATCTCACTTCTGCCACTTGGTAGCACTGTAACTATGAACAAGTTTCTTAGTCTCAGTTTCCTTGATAGTAAAGTAGGAATTTGGAGCAGTTAGGGGGACAGTCAGGAAGACTCATCTTCCTGAGTTCATATCTGACTTCAAATTCATACTAGATTGTGACCCTAGGCAAGTCACTTAACGTTGTTTGCCTCAGTTTCCTCATCTATAAAGTGAGTTGGAAAAGGAAATGGCAAACCACTCTAGTATCTTTGCCAAGAAAACCCCAAATGGGGTCATAAAGAGTCAGACATGACTGAAATAACTGAACAACTAAGTAGGAATTGATTCTCATTATGAAAGTACTTCATAACTTTAAGATATTGTATTAGTGTGAGTTATTATTACTAGATATATCTATTATTCATTAAGGAAAGTTTTGCCCTATGTTATATGAAAACTAACTATCTAGATCAAAGAAGGGGTATAGACATCATAGAAAGACTATTTAGTCTCCATGTCCATGTTAGTCCCTCTACAGGTCATCTCCAAAGTCTAAGTGTAATTTTAAGCTATTAAACCATTGAATTGTCAGCTGCTCTCTGAATAGACTTCCTGGAAATAGATAATTCCCTTTGTTTTCTTCTCTATTTTATATAAATGAAATCAGATCGTAAAATACTGAATTTATTTAGACAATGATTGGAAAAGGGGCTCTATATCTATTTAGGGCACAGGTTTTGATAGTAACTACATGGTATGCAAAGGAAGACTCTCACTAGTGTCTATAGCTTTTGCATGTATAAATCTCTGGCTTTTCTTTCAAACCAAAATGGAGAAAAGGAAGAATTAGTGAACTTCCACCTCACTCACTGGCCACTAGCTCCAAACCATTCCTCTTCTCTACTTGGTCCCCTCTCCCTACATTCTCCTAGGAGAAACTCGAACTTAACCCCCCTCCCCCCAACCATACCCTCCTGTCTGATAGGTGATGTTTCATCTTATCTTTCCTGGAATCAAGCCTTCACCTCAATTTCTGATGTGTTGTTTTCCATTATAACAATGAGGGTAGGGAACTTCTTGATTTCTTGTATTTTTCTGTCTGTCTATCTATCTCTGTCTCTCTACTGAGACCTCCAAGCTTGAAAAGCATTTTTCAAAGGAGAGAAGCAATTCTCATGGCATAAAGAGAAGACTATGTTTGAATCTTTAGCTATACTATTACCTAGATGAACTTTTCCAAGTCATAAACCCTCTGAGGCTAGATTATATAATATCTTTCTTATATGATATACTATATACTATACATACATTATATGCTATACTTTCTACCATGGAACTTGTAGTAGGTGAATTCTAACCTCTCAGCTTTTCTTTGGGCATTTTATGTTCTATGTGGGTAAAATGTCCTATCACTTTAAGAGTTGTTGTGAGTTCAGCCTGATACTGAGATTTTCAATTGCTGAAGCACTTGCTTCCCATCTGAGTTATATTCTGAGATATTTGCTGCTGAATTTTACATTCAAAAAGCTATTATATATGGGGAGATATGGGCAACAAAGCCACTTTTTGATTAGGCAACAAATGCAATTTATCTGAAACTAAAGGTTATGGAATTTAAGAGTCCCACTGATTACATGAGAATTTCTCACTCATATTCCTCATTGGTAGTTCTCTAAGTATATTACTAGTATCCCACATGGATACTAAGGGCATTTGGTGGAAGAGTGTATCCTAAGTTAAATTAGAATTGGTTGAAATTTATGACACTCTGTTATTTATGTAATTACTTTACCACATTAGTTCTTATACTGTTTCTATTATTTCTTTTTAAATATTATTAAGTAAATGGTTATGTTTAAGATTGTAACTGGTTGTGTAAATAGAAATACATTGGTGGACAATTTAAGTGTGTAATGGTAATGGGATTTGAAGATCTTCCATGCCCTGTATTGGCAAGCTAGTGGGCGCTTGATGCTTGGTTTCAAGTTCATAATTGTGTCAAGTATTGAGACCTGGAACTTGTGATGAACTTGATGATGTGGCAGGAGGGAGTGAGGCAGGGAGGAGTTGGAGCTGAGCAGTGGCCTGGCTGGAGCCAATGTGGTGACTGGAAGCGGCTGAGCAGCAGTGGGTGGAAGCACAAGGTGGTGGCACGAACTTCTTCTGAGAGCCAGCCAGAACTTCTGCTGAGGGCTTCTTCTGAGAACTGCTGGGAACGGAAACTGCTGGGAGTGAGCAGAGTGGAGGCTGAGCAGCTATTGTGAGTGAGGAGAGAAGGATTTTTTGCTTGAGGGAGCCTGTTTTGTTTTAAAGGCTTGGGAATGCGGGTGTTCAGTGCATTAACTATGTGTGCCAACTTAGTGGCTACTAAAATGACTGACTTTTTGGTTTTTGGACTTGGCTTTCTGGTATTTGAATAAATGCTTTGGTTCTGTCCCCCATGTGGAGAGTCTATTACATTTTGTGATTCACAACTATGACCATATTTATAGTCACTTGTAGGTGTTGTGAATATTGCATTGTTGTTAAAAAATACTAGAATGGAAAGCAGAAAAATTAGATTTCTCTTCAATAGAATTGCCTCTAGGACTCTGACTGAATTTGAGTGAGTATAACCATATAGTGGTCTTCTCTTAGAATCTAGACATGCTAGTGTGAGAGTTGGCTTATAGTCAGTGAACCAGAGAGTAAGTATATATTCACACACTTATGTGAGAAATGTTAGGTATTACAAGATACACATACACACACACACTATATATATTTTGAACAATTTGTTTGAACAATGAAATTGGACAATCACCTAGTGATAGAAAGAAGATAAAAAGTGGAATAATAATAGGGTCTTTTGAAACCTCAGAGTCCAAACCATGCCTGAAGTGTAAAACTTCTCTATATACACTCTCAGTAAATGGGCATCCAACCTTTACATAACCTCCAACCATGAAGAAATTAGTATTTCCTGAGACAACCCATTCCATTTTTGGAGAGTTCTAATTGTCAGAAATTTCTTATTAAGCTCAGATCTTCCATGTAACTTACCTCTATTGATCCTACTTCTGCCATCTGGGGCCAATAAGAAGACTTTATGTATTTGAAACAACATTTTAAATGTTTGAAAACTATGGTGATGCACTTAACATACCTTCTCTTTTCAGGGCTAAAGGCCCTAACTTTTAACTGATCCCTACATGACACGGTTTTAAATCCCGTCTCCATACAGATCAGTGTCTTCTAGGAAAACTCCAGCTCATCAAAGGTCTATCTGAAATGTGATACCCAGGACGGCATCCATTATTTCATATCTTCCTTATGAAAATACTTGAAACACAATGAGCCAAGTTCTGTCACACCAGCATTTCCCCTTAGCTTTTCTCTTTATGCAATGGTAGTTGGGTGATTAGGTCTTCATCCACAACTGCATTGACCCTCTTTCCTAAATTTATAAAGCTATACTGAATAAAAGGAATGGTTTCTAGACAACAAAGAGATGACATTTTCTGTTTTATCACTCTTTTCTTCATTCTGTGTAATGCAGACTTTTTGCTTCACAATTTTAAACACCAATAATAACCACTTATAACCACAGAAAATCTTTACCACTCTGACAGACAATTGCTGTCAGTAGAAGCATCTTATTATATAAACACAATTCTGTTCAACTCTTTAACTTTGAGGACCTTGTTCTCCACATCTGTAAAATAAGGAGCTACTTAGTGATATCTGCAACAATTAGAGCTCTAAAATTCTGGAAATAAAATATTAGTCATTTTTAGGCCTTACTAAATTTGATCCTCCCAGCTATATCTAGAATTCAATGATATCAAAACTAAAGCTTCATGACAAATTCAAATTTTTTCTTCTCTCTTCCCTAAAATGGAAGACATTAATTTCAAAGTTAGGAAGGTTTTGAAACCTAAATCTATTGATATGAGTATTTGCAATTGGCTACTCTTAATACTGAAAATCAGCATGGCATAGTGCAAAGATACAAGACTAGGAATTAAGATCAAGGCTTCCAAGAGTGCAGCGAACTGGTTGTGTGATGTTGAGCAAGTCACTTCAGTTCTCTGGGCTTCAGATTTCTCCCCTGATTCCTTCCCCATAAAATGAAGATATTGTTGTAGACAAGATTGTCTCTAAAATCCTTTTGAACTCTATCATTCTATGACTTCTAAGCTTACAATTTTGTCTAGCTTCTGACACTTGCGATAACTCCTTTTCTTCAATTTGCCCTAGTGACCTACATGTTATCCTACTCTCCATTTTATTCTGTAAGAGACCACACATATCTGCCTATTATAAATTACCTCAGATGCCCTTATATTTTAATATTCCTCTTCATGCATTCTTCAATTTAGGCAAATTGACATCCTTATTTCCACATTATTTTGCATCTGCTGTCTTGGTGTCTTTTCCACTGTCTGGGATGCTCTCCTTCCTCATTTCTGCTGCATAGAATCCCCCCCCCCCCCCCCCCCCTGGGGAAAAAAAAAACAACAAAACTCATGTCAAGCACCACTGGTTACATGTAACTTTTTATGATTTTCCCAACTGCTACTGCCTTCCCTTCCTAAAATACCTGGGAGCTATCAGCCTCTGTCACATACTAGTAGAATGGCCCCGGGCAAGTCACTTAACATCTTAATGCTCTGGGCAGTTCTTAAAAATTTGTAGAGAAGGTGCTGACTTGCATTGGTAGAAAGTCTTTCTTTATCTGGTAGTTCTAGATTAATGAAATCACTGGACCAGTCTGTATCACATTTCCTATCCCTATATTTATATCCTTATGTATTCTCTCTTTCAATAGAAAAGAAGATCTCTGAGAACAGGAAACATTTCATTTTCTTTTTTGGAGCCCTTGTACCTAGTACAGTGCCTGGTTCAAAATAAGTGGTTAAGAAACACTTGTTCATTGATTAGTTGTCAGGAGATTTGAATCTGTTTCATGTAAAGCCATTGATTTTCTTTAGGGCCACCATGATTTCTTTTAAGTATCAGGTTCATGATTATTTCCATTTAAATTATAGGATGAAGATCAGCTACCTCGACATACACATATCTCTAGTTGATGTGAATATAATTTCTGTAGGAGAAGGCCACTGGTGATGTATGGAGGCACGATATAATAACCTTCAAGATTTGATATGCTAGATGGGGAATTGTATTCAGATGGAATTTATCTGTTAGGATACACTTGCCCAAGTACAATCAAAGCAATCTGTTGAACCTCTTACTTTGAGAACATGATCTTAAGTTGGTTTTTGCCTCAGAGGAATGGCACAAAGCCCAGTCTATATTTCAAGTTATACAGTGACATCTAGTGTGTGTGAGAGGAAATATTATGGATGTGTAAACTCATTTGCTTCTGGAATAGCAAAAACTTCCATCGTTAAAGGCGTTTACTTCAAAGTTGTAAAGCAGATCATTTAGAATAGACTGCAAAAACTTTTCTCATAAATATTCAATGTGAATGTAGTGATGACATAGAAATAGGCTTTCTAAAATGTTGAAAGGAAGGGAAAAGAATTCCCTTAATTGATCATATTCAGCATTGAAAGTATTCAACAGTGTGAGTATTTAATTGGGGCCAGAAAACTAGATATTCATCCCCACTTTTAGCATTAGATTGAATGAGAGAATATGAATCACTTTAAAAGTCAAGCAGATATTTTGAAATGTGCAGTGTGTTATACAAAGGATCCCCAAGGTTATTTGCTAAAATTTCTTAAAGGGGTCAAGGAAAAGTTTCTTCTTCCACTAATTAGTCCAATCAGTCCTATGCCCTTTAAATACATGTGTATGTATATGTATATGCATATGCATAGGTGTATGTATATATACACACATATATACCATTTTATTTTTCTCTAGTTACATGTAAAAACATTTTTTTACATTCATTTAAAAAATTTAAATTCCAAATTATCTCCCTCTTTCCAACTCCTGCCCCCTCATTGAGAAGGCAAGCAATTTGATATAGGTTATATATCTGCAGTCATGCAAAACATATTTTCATATTATCTATAATGTGAAACAAAAAAAAAGAATAATAAACAAAGTTTAAAAAAGAAGTATGCTTTGATCTGCATTTAGACTTCATTAGTTTTAAATTTTGAGATAGCATTTTTCATCATAAGTTCTACAGAATTGTCTTGGATCATAGTATTGCTGAAAATAGTTAAGTCATTCACACTATGCTAAGGCTGTTACTGTGTACAAGTGTTCTGGTTCTGCTCATTTCACTTTGCATCAGTTCATGTAAGTTTTTCCAGTTTTTCTGAGACTATTCAACTTATTTCATGTAGCACAATAGTATTCCATCATAAAGACTGTATTGAAGATAGCAGTATTCCATTCACAATCATGTAAAAACAGTTTGTTCAGCCATTCCCCACTTGACGGGCATACCTCAATTTCCAATTCTTTGCTACCCCTAAAAAGAGCTATTATAAATATTTTTGTACATATAAGTCCTTTTCTTTTTTTTATCTCCTTCTGATATAGACCTAGTAGTAGCATTGCTGGGTCAAAGGGTATACACAATTTTATAGCCCTTTGGACATAATTCTAAATTTCTTTCTAGTGCGGTTGAATCAATTCATAATTCTACAAACAGTGTATTAGTGTCTCAATTATTCCCACATCCCCTTTAATATTTGCCATTTGCCTTTTCTGTTGTATTAGCCAATCTGATAGGTGTGGAGTGGTACATCTGAGTTGTTTTAATGTGCATTTCTCTAATTGATAGTGATTTAGAGAATTTTTATGTGATTATAGATAGCTTGATTACTTTGAAAACTGCCTTTTCATATCCTTTAACCATTTTATCAACTGGGGAATGACTCGTTTTCTTATAAATTTGACTCAATTTTGTATATATTTGAGAAATGAGGCCTTTATGAGAGAAATCTGTTGGAACTTTTTTCAGTTATGATTACTAACTGTGCATTTATCTCCATCCTATTTCCCTCTGTTTATTCTACTCTCTTTTTTCCTTCACCTTGTCTATCCTCAAACATATTTTGCTTCTGACTACCATCTCCCCAATCCAGTTTCAGTGAGAGTAAAGTTCAAGTGTTGCCCTCCACCAACCCCATCTTCCCTATCCCTGTAGAAATGTTTGTGACTCTTTTATGTGAGATAATTTACACCATTCTACCTTTCCTTTTCTCCTATTCCTAGTGCATTCCTGTGCATTCTAGTGCAATTTTTTCACTCCTTAATTTAATTTATTTTTTTTAGATATAATCCAATTATATTCAACTCATGTCCATCCACTCCATATATATGTATTCATTCTAAGTACTGTAACAACAAGAAAGTTATTAATATATATTCATTCTAAGTACTGTAATAACAAGAAAGTTCTTAAGAGTCGCAAGTATGATCTTCCCAAGTAGTTTAACTTTATTGAATCCCTTATGATTTCTCTTTCGTGTTTACCTTTTTATACTTCTCTTGAGTCTTGCATTTGAAAGTCAAAATTTCTATTCAGCTCTGTTCTTTTTACCAGGAATGCTTAAAATTCTCAATATCATTAAAAGTCCATTTTTCTAATGAAGGATTATATTCAGTTTCCCTGTGTATTAAGTAACAGTTTTGATAATTGTTGCTTTATAATATAGTGTTAGATCTGGAACAGCTTGGCCATCTTTCTTTGCATTTTTTTTTATTAATTCCCTTCATGTTCTGAACTATTTGTTCTTCCAGATGCATTTTGTTATTATTTTTCCTAGCTCTATAAAATAATGTTTTGGTAGTTTGATTGGTATGGCACTGAATAAGTATATTAATTTAGGTAGAATTGTTATTTTTCTAATATTAGCTCAGCTTACCCATGAGCAATTGATATTTTTTTCCATTTGCTTAGATCTGACTTTATGTGTGTGAAAAGTGCTTTGTAATAGTGTTCACATAGTTCCTGGGTTTGTCTTGGCAAATAGACTCTCAAATATTTTACATTGTCTGCAGTTATTTTAAATGGAATTTTTTGGTTCTATCTCTTGCTGCTGTTCTTTGTTGGTAATATATAGATGCTGCTGATTTATCTAAGATTTATCTATTTATTTTATATCTTGCAAACTTTGCTAAAGTTATTATTTCAAGTAGTTTTTTTTCGTTGATTCTTTAGGATTCTCCAAGTATATCATTAATCATCTGCAGAATGATAGCTTTGTTTCCCTTATTGCCTAGTCTAGTTCCTTCAATTTCTTTTTCTTTCCTTATTGCTAAAGCTAATATTGCTAGTAAAATATTGAATTATCGTGGTGATAATGGGCATCCTTATTTCCTCCTGATCTCATTGGGAAAGCTTTTGACTTATCCCCATTACAGATAATGCTTGCTGATGCTTTTAGATAGGCACTACTTTTCATTTTAAGGAAAGTTCCATTTATTCTTAGGATCTCTAGGGTCTTTAAAAGGAATGGGTGTTGTATTTTGTCAAAAAATATTCTGCATCTATTGCATAATGATATGATTTCTTTTAATTTTTTTATTGATATGGTCAATTATGTGATAGTTTTCCTAATATTGGACCAGCTCTGCATTCTTGGTATAGATTTATTTCATCTGGTCGTAGTGAATTATCTTGGTGATAAATTGCTGTAAATTCTTTGCTAATATTTCATTGCATATTTTTGCATCATTTTCATTAGGGAAATCATTCTATGATTCTCTTTGTTGTTTTGGTCTTTCTGGTTTAGGTATAGTACAATATTTGTGTTATAAAAGGAGTTTGGTAGGTTTCATTCTTTATGTATTTTTTTTTCAAATGGTTCATATAGTATTGGAATTGTTCTTTAACTGTTTGCTAGAATTCACTTGTAAATCCATTAGGCCCTGCAAATTTTTTTTTCTTAGGGAGTTCATTGATGACTTATTCAATTTCTTTTTCTAAAATGGGGTTATTTAAATATTTTATTTCCTTTTTTGTTAACCTGGGCAATTTATATTTTTGTAAATATTGATTCATTTCACTGAGATTGTCAGATTTATTGGAATACAGTTGGGCAAAAGGGGTCCTAATTATTGTTTTAATTTCCTCTTCCTTGATGGTGAATTCATCCTTTTCCTTTTTTGATACTGGTAATTTTTAAAATCTAATTAAACAAAGATTCATTTATTTTATTGTTTTTTTTTTCATAAAACCAGATCTTAGTCTTATTTACTACTTCAAAATTTTCTTACTTTCAATTTTATTAATTTTTCCTTTGAGTTTTGGGATTTATAATTTGGTATTTAATTGGGGACTTTTAATTTGTAGCTTTTTAAATTGCTCACTGAGTTCTTTGATCTCTTTTTCTCTATTTTATTCATGGAAGCATTTAGAGATAAAAAAATTTCCCCTATGTACTACTTTGGCTGCATCCCCTAAATTTTGGCATGTGGTCTCATTATTGTCACTCTCTTTAATAAACTTATTGAATTTTTCTATGATTTGTTGTTTGACCCACTCATACTTTAGGATTAGATTATTTAGTTCCAATAATTTTTTAAGTCTATTTCCCATGGCTCTTTATTACATATAATTTTTATTGCATTATGATCTGAATAGGATACATTTAATATTTCTTCCTTCCTGCATTGGATTTTGAGGATTTTATGCCCTAATACATGGTCAGTTTTTGTGTAGGTGCCATGTATTGCTTAGAAAAAGGTATATTCCTTCCTATCACCATTCAGTTTTCTCCAGAGGTTGATCACATCTAACTTTTCTAAAATTCCATTTACCTCCTTAACTTCTTTCTTCTTTATTTTGCAGTTAGATTTATCTTGTTCTGAGAGGGGGATGTTAAAGTCCCCCCATTAGTATAGTTTTACTGTTTATTTCTTCCTGTAACTCATTAAACTTCTCTAAGAATTTGGATGCCATACCACTTGGTGTGTGTGTGTGTGTGTGTGTGTGTGTATAGTAATAATATTGCTTCATTGTCTATAGTACCTTTTAGTAAGATATAGTTTCCTTCCTTGTATCTTTTAATTTATTTGATTTTTGATTTTGCTTTGTCTGAGATCAGCTTTGCTATCCTTGGCTTTTTTTCTTTTTGCTTCACCTGAAGACAATATATTCTGCTCTAGCCCTTTAACTTTACTCTTTGTGTCTCTCTGCTTCAAATGTATTTCTTGTAAACAACATATTGTAGGATTCTGTTCACTCTGCTATCCACTTCCATTTTATGGGAGTGTTCATCCCATTCATATTAACATTTCTGATTACTAAATGTGTATTTCCCTCCATCTTACTTTCCACCCATTTATACTTTTCTTTCTCCTTTCACCCTATTCCTCCCCACCAGTGTTTTGCTTCTGACCACTGCTTCCCTCAATCTGTCCTCCATATCAACCACTCTCCCTTTTCTTTCCCCTTTCCTCTCCTACTTCCCTATAGGGTAAGATAGATTTCTCTACCACACTGAGTGTGCATGTTATTTCCTTTTTGAGCCAAATATGAAAATAAGGCTCAAACAATGCTTATGCTTTCCCTTCTTTCTGTCTACTGTAATAAGTCTTTCTGACCTCATCATGTGACATAATTTACCTCCCCCAGTACAATTCTTTTGTTCACCTCAATTTTTTTTATCATTACATTAAAATCAACTTATACCACCCCCTCTAACTATACTCCTTCTAACTGCCCTAATAGAGATACAGTTCTTTTTAAAATTTATTTTTAGTTTTAACATTCACTTTTATAAGATTTTGAGTTCTAAAATTTTTCTCCTTCCCTTCCCTTATCCCCAAGATGGCATGAAATTGACATAAACAATACATATAGAATCATATAAAATATATTTCCATATTTGTCATGTTGTGAAAGAAGAATCAGAACACAATGGAAAAACCATGAGAAAGAAAAAAAAAACAACAAAGAAGGGAAAATAGCATGCCTTAATCTGCATTCAGATTCAATAGTTTTTTTTCCCTCTGGGTGCAGATAGCATTTTCCATCATGAGTCTTTTGGAAATGTTTTAGATCATTGCATTGCTGAGAAGAGCTAAGCCTATCAAAGTTGGTCCTCTCACAATGTTGCTGCTAACATGCTGCACAATGTTCTCTTGGTTCTTTTCATAGAGATACAGTTCTTAAGAGTTACAAGTATCATCTTCCCATGTGGGGAGGTAAAAAGTTCAACCTTATTGAATAACATGTTTGGTTTCTTTTTTCTTTCCTATATAACTTTTTATGCTTCTTCTGAGTCTTGTATTTAAAGATCAAATTTTCTGTTCAGCTTTTTTCTTTTCATCAGGAAAATCTGAAACACTCCTATTTCATTGAATGTATATCTTTTCCCCTAAAGTATTATGTCATTTTTGCTGAGTAGATGAGTCTTGGTTGTAATCTAAGCTCTTTTGTCCTCCAGAATATCATATTCCAATCCTTCCAATAATGTAGAAACTGCTAAATCCTGTGTAATCCTAACTATGACTCCTTGAGACTTGAATTATTTCTTTCTTGCTGCTTGTAGCATTTTCTCTTTGACATGATAGTTCTGGAATTTGTCCACAATATTCCTTGGAGTTTTTACTTTTGGATCTTTTTACAGGAGGTGATTGTTGAAGTATTTCAATGACTACTTTATCCTCTGGTTCTAGGATATTGAGACAGTTTTCTTTGATAATTTCTTGAAATATGACATTCAGAGTTTTTTTTAATCATGGTTTTCAGGTAGTTGAAAAATTCTTAAGTTATCTCTCCTGGAACTATTTTCCAGGTCAGTTGTTTTTCATTCTTTTGATTTTGTTTAAATGATTCTCGATGTCTCATAGACTCATTAGCTTGCACTTTCACAATTCTAGTTTTTAGGAAATTATTTTCTTGGGTTAACTTTTGTACCTCCTTTTCCACTTGGTCAATTCTGCTTTTAAAGGAGTTGTTTTCTTCAGTGGATTTTTTTCCTTTTGTATTTTGTAAGGAATTGTTTTCTTCAGTCAATTTTTGTCCTTCCTTTTTCAAGTTATTGACTCTTCATAATTCTCTTGCATAACTCTCATTTTTATCTGAATTTTTCTTCTACTTCTTTTACTTGATTTTTAAAATCCTTTTTGAATTCTTCCAAGAGGATATTTTAGACTTGAGATCAATTCATATTCCACTTTGAGTCTTCATGTATAGTCATTTTGACATGGTTGTCCTCTTTTGGTGTTTTGATCTTCCCTGTTGCCATAGTAGATCTTTTATGATCAGGGCTCTTTTTAGTAGTTTTTACTCATTTTTTAAGGTTGAACTTTGCTCCTGAAGTATGAGGGCTCTCTCCCAAGCCTCCCATTGGCTTGCCCAGACATTGGCTGCATTGGGCCTTGCTCACCTTTTATCCAGTGAGACAGACTTTTCCTGAAATCCTTATAAGTTATCTTGGATGAGAATATTGTTTCACTCCGCATTTTGTTGATTCTGTTGCTCCATAATTCTTTTAGAGGCTTGATTTAAAGCTGCTTCCAGGGAAAGTGGGGAGAACTCAGGAAACTTCCTGGCTTCTCTCCACCATCTTGGCTCTGCTTCCTCCCTATGCCCTTTTAAAGCAGTGTTATTACATGCCATAGAGATAAGTCTGCCAGTCATAACCTAAATTGCAATTAACTTGGATCTCAATTGTTCAGATCTTTGTATTTTATTTAATAATGGTGTCTTAAATAGCTATAGTGATTTTTTAAAAAAAAATTCAAATTCCTTTCTTCTACAATGCATTATCTCACTTGATTTTCACAGAGCTGTGAGATTGATAAGGACAAGTAGTGTTATTCCCATTTGGTAAATTAGGAAACTGAAACATAAAATGATTTCAGGACTAGCCAAAGTTCACCAGTGAGTTGGTGACAGAGTCAGCAATAGAACCCCGTACACTTTATTCTTTTCAAAGCATTTGCTTCAGAGGCATTTGCCTTGGCTTTTTAGTGGATTTAGAGCCTCAAATGATTCATTTAGTTCATCAAATGAGATCCTATCTATTATAAAATAGAAATAATACATATGATCTCATTTTATACATGAAGTTACATATGTGTTTGTATGTTGTTGTTTTTGTTCATTTATTTAGTTATATCTGACTCTTCATTATCCCATGGACTCCACTAGTATGCTAGGGCCCTTCTATCCTCCATGATTTCCTTAAGTCTGTGTTCAAGATCATGTTCCTTGCTTCTATTACACTATCTATCCACCACATTCTTTGCTGTTTCCTTCCCTCTTTGCCTTCAATCTTTCCCAACATTGGGGTCTTTTCAAATGAGTCTGTCTTTTCATTTTGTGGCCAAAATAGAAATATTTTGGAATTTGAAGCTTAAAAGCTTCAGCTTTAGCATTTGTCCAATAAGTAGTCTGAATTAATTTCTTTAAATATCGACTTTTTTGATCTCCTTGATGTCCAATGAACTTTAAAAGATCTTCTTTAAAACCACAATTTGAAAGCATTGATTCTGTGGCAGTTAGCTTTTTTTTTTTTTTTTTTTTTTTTTTTTTTTACAATTCAGTTCTCACAACCATACATTATTACTGGAAAAAAAACTTAACTTTTACTCCATGGACATTTTTAGGCAAAGTGATATCTCTGCTTTTTAGTACGTTGTCCAGATTTGCCATAGTTTTCTTTCCAAGGAGCAAGTATCTTAATTTCATGGCAGCAGTCACTGTCTGCAGTGATCTTTGAACCCAAGAATGTATAATCTGACATTGCCTCAATTTCTTATCCCTCCATTTGCCAAGAAGTAAAGTTAGTAGTTGCCAAGATCTTAAATTTTTTTTTGAATGTTAAGCTTCAAGTCATCTTTTAGACCCTCCTCTTTCATTCTCACCAAGAGGCTTCTTTAATTCTTCGCTTTCTGCCATCATAGCAGGATTGTCAGCATATTTAAGATTGTTGATCCCACAACCTTAATTTTGGCTTTTGATTCATCCAGTCTGGCATTTCACATGATATACTCTGCATATAAATTAAATAAATAAGGTGACAATATATATCTTGGTTGTATTCCTTTCACAGTCTTAAACAAAGCAGTTGCTCCATATTTGGTTCTAACTGTTGCTTCTTGATCTGCATATAGGTTGCTCAGGAGATAAGTAAGATGATTTGGTACTCCCATCACTTTGAGGACTTGTTATACACATTGCATTCATACATATACACACATGCATACATGTGTATGTATACATACATATATGCTTTATATACATGTAGATAGAATGGATACATAAAGATATATATGTACATGAACATAAATAATCTCATTTGATCTACTCCTTAAAAGTTAAGAATTTAAATATTACAGGATATTTTTTTGAGGCAGGATAAGTATTTGTGATTTATACAGTGTAGTTCTTAGAGGAAGAAATGTCTTCTACCAGTGCAAATTAAAAACTGTTCTCAAATATATAGTCTTATGGAACAGTGCATTGTACTTAAAAGTTAAATGACTTGTTCAGAGACACCGAAATTGATTGAACCTCTTTTTGTTTGTGTTGAGGCTAAAGCCTGCCCTCTCCACTAGGCCGCGCTACTTCAATGCAGGATTCATTCTTGTTTTACAAGGGATAAACCTAAGAAATTGAGACTTGCTTCTGGTAATACAATTGGTAAGTGTCTGAAATAGGATGTGATGACCAAATCTAATATGGTGTCTCATTATCGCAAGTGATATGCAGAATGATGATTTTTAAGGAAAGATTGAATTTGCTTTATTATATTATAACAACTCGCAGTTGAGTTTTACAGAGCATTTTCTTCATATCAACCATGTGCAGGTGGCTATCGTTCAATCCATTTTACCAAAAAGAAAAAAATAACAACTGAAACTCATTGGTTGAATCACAAAGCTAAAACAGGATAGGTATTAGCTACCTTTATTGACTTATGTTATCCTGAGATTGGAGGGGGCTGTCAGTAAGTAATGGCCTTCAAAAAGATAAGCTTTTTTATTATTATTAAATCACTTGTGATATAAGGGGAAATATTCCAAACCAATTGGTTAGTCAATTGGTTCTGAGTTAGTGCTTAGTGATAAGGAGGGTTCATTGCTCATGGCTAACTAAACATTCAATTTCCATGAGGTGAATCCATGAGAAATACCTTAATAGCATTTGCAATCAGTTTCCTCATCTGCAGAGGCTTAAATTAGATGATCTTTGAAGTTTGAAGTTTGATGAACTTTGAAGTTCCCTCTTCCTCTAACATTCCACAATTCTGAAACCAAGAAAAGACAGCACTAGAATTGAGTTTAGCTATGACACTCAAGATAATTTAGAATTAAATGGTACTACCATCATGTATCCATCATGCAAATCTAGCTGATCTAATTAACAACTTTACAAAAAGAGCTGGTTATGTGCAAGCACATATGACATTTGCAATATTCAGAGACATTTTCTTGTGCTAAAATCTGCTTTACTTTGTTTCTAGATAGGGCCTTTAGAATAGGAGAGAAATACATGAGGACCTGAATTCTGTATAGTTTCATGAAGCTACATTTATATAGCCACAAACTCTGGACTATGCATATTGTTTGATGTTTTCTACCATCTCAGTGGCTTATGTGAATGATCTGGTCAATTACAGAAAAATTGGTTATGGATACAGGGATACCCCATGTAAACTTGGGAAAGTCATTTGACTGCAGTTTCCTCAACTATAAAATGAGGGGCTAGATGGCCTCTGAGGTCCTTTCCAGTTCTACGTCAGTAATTTTTTTTATCCTAATCTTGTCCTATTATCTTTTCAACAGGATAATTAATTCATTATGATTAATTTAACCCTAAATTCAGTTTTCCACCATAATGTCCTTTAGCTAGTTCCTAGAGTGCAACTCAGCATTCAGGCCTAATTTAATTTTTTTTTCTATACTGGCTGTTTAAGTATTTGTACTGGAGAGAAGTTGGCCTTCTGATATTGATGCCTTATCAGCAGTAGCCCTATATTCAACAAAGAAGCACTGAATTGATAGTTCCATCTAGCTACTCTTGTACTACAAAGGAAAGATAAACAGAAGCAAATTCAAATCAACTCAGTCTAGTTAAAATAATTTTAAGCTCATTTTCTGCAAATTCCATTTTCACCATCTTATTTAGTTGCTCCTATTTTGAAAATAGGGGATTAGGGAAATTTGCCACCTGAAACTTCAAGTTTTAGCTGCAATCAATTATCCTCTTCCTCTCACATATTGCACTAAAGCTTGGATATGTCTGTTCATCTAGGTCAATGTATTGTACTTTCCCCAGATGTAGACATTATGTCTTATTCTAACAAATCATGTCCAAACTTATTTTAAAACTGTAAGAGGATCATAGATTTAGTGGTGGAAGAAACTTTTGGGATTACAGAATCCAATATCCTTATTTTAAGGATAAAGCAGTTAAGATCCAGAGAGGTAAATTAACTTTTCCAGAATCATACAACTAGTAAGGGTCTTGGGTAGGATTTGAACTCTGGTCTTCCTTACTACAAGTTCCGGGCTCAATGCACTATACCAGAGGTTTCAAAGACAGCCTGATGATTGTTTGTTCTCCTAGCCTGTGGAACCAGATTAAAGGGTAATTGGAAAATGTTTAATAAAATAAATACAAAATACAACATAGATAATGTCAGTATATTGTTTTCTGAGTCAGTGTGTGACTCACAGGGGTCCATTCCTGTTTGAGTTTGACACTCCTGCACTACATCATTCTACTTCAGCTGGATCTTAAATTAAATGACACTCCTGATGAGGACAGTTTCTCTTCTGCTTCTCTAATTGCTATTCTCCCTGTCTCCTCCCTCCACCCCCTCCCCATCTGACTTTTTGAAAGTACACTATTTTCCTGGCAGCCAGGAAAAACCTACAGTGCTCTCACTGATGACTTGGCACATCACTTTAGGTTTGTTAGAATACCCAAGCCACCTTGCACAGGCTGATACTCTTTTTGTTAAGAACCCAGATTTTGACTATTTAGGAAGATATCATCCATTTGCAGTTATAACTCTTACTGAACTAACTTGCCTAATGTAACTGTAACTTTTGTTTCAAAGTTGCATTTTTGTGAAGATAATGAATAAAATTAGAGTTGTACTTTTAATGCTGCAGAAATCACTAGTTAACTATTAAGAATTGGATTAGTATTTACTTTGAAGCCTTTATTATTGTATTGTGTGCTATATGAGAGTTTGGAAAAATGCTATACAGTGAAGTGAAACTATGGAAAAATATATAGATTGCAGTAGAGTACAAAGAAAGCTTTGACAGGAGGTAGCTAGTTTGCATAGTGGATGGAGTGCCAGGTCTGAGATTGGGAAGACTCATCTTCCTGAGGTCAATGATGGCCTCAGATACTTACTAGTTAAGTGACCCGGAGGAAATCACTTAACCTTGTTTGTCTCAGTTTCCTCATTTGTAAAATGAGCTGCAGAAGGAAATGGAAAACCATGCCAGTAGCTTTGCCAAACACACACACACACACACACACACACACACACACACACACACAATCCAAATGAGGCCACGAAGAGTCAGACATGACTGAAAACAACTGGACAACAATAAAGAAGCCAGGTTATAAGATTTCCATAGAATTCCTACTCGATTCGTCAGTGGGGGATTTTGTTCCACCTATGATTTAATGTAAGTGCTTTGAGAGAGGCCCAGGGAGACAGGGCTCATTCACATATTTTTCTGCTCCAGTAAGTATTCCAAAGCAACCTGTCCTATTGCCAGCTTGATCTTGTCATAAAGAAACAGCCATGATTTGGAATGGGTAGCATTTCATGACAATAATTTTACTAGCTTGATACACGAATACTTCCCATCCTACTTAGAATACTACTGTCAGAGATGTAATGCTCTGTGAGGTGTGTGGTAGAAGGGCAAGCAAGGTACTGGCAGAATTCCATATATGTCATCAGCTGGGGTTGTTTTAGTCCTACACTAAATACATATTTGCTAGAAAAACTAATACAGGAGGAACTCATGATTGCAAGTGAAGGCTAACATTAAAGTATCATGTCTAAAAATACTAAGTTTTCAGGGTATGACTGCTTTGATTCCATATCACTACCTCCAGATGTGCTCCTTCTTTAACCTCACTCCCTACTGAGCAACCAGCAAAGGCACCAGATGCATAATTGAACTTCATAAAATTTATGATAATATTTTCATGAGTAGGACACCAGTCTGCTTTATTAAAAAGCACACGTGTGTATAAAAGACATTTAATAACAATCACTGTTGTGACCTATTTCTTCTCTTTTATCTTTCTTTTTTTCCATTAGCCAGACACAGTAACATCTGACTGAGGCTAATCGTGGAACTTCTTTCTCCAGAGATCTCAGCAAATAAAAGAGAAGTGATTCATCTGGCTTTGGTACTGACCTCCCAGAACATGGTCACTCATTGACCTTGGGAAGGTCCTTTTAAGATGTTAAATTCTACAAAATAGTCTAGTGTCTTCAGAATTAACATTTCTTTCTTCAACTGTAGTTTGTTTCCCAAACACAATAGTAGAAATTGTTTGGTTCATTAAGGCCCTAACAACCTACCTAACCAGATAAATAGATGGAATCTGAACTCAATCTGAACTCATCTATTCTTCAATCCTTGTTTTTCTGTCCAGAGTCAGTGACATAGCTAAAAGACTCCTGAGAGGGATTCAGTTTTATTCTTGAGAAATAAACCCAAAGTAGTTGTGTTAATAAACCTTTTCTGGTAACGTCATGTTATTCTCTGCTCTGCTAAACACGCTAGACTTTACAGTCCCTATAATTCATCATAAGTATCTCTCTTCTGCTATTTCGCTAATTTCAATACTGGTTCAACAACTTCTTTTAGGGGAGCTTTATTATCTCGGTAAGAATTATTAGAATGTAGCCTTGAAATTCATGTACTATTTAGTCTGGAGACAGAGCAGCTATGTAGGCAGAATGTATGCCGGTGTTCTGTTAGTGAAATGTTAAATATGTTTAGGTGTGTATGTATGATTAGGTACACACATATGTATACATACATGTGTATATAATTTTAATCATAAATATGATCATGTTTGTATAATTGCTTATAAGAAAGATATTATATGAACAGATTTTATGGCCTATAAAATATCTTCCTATAATTCCCTTTGTATGGGTGACAGGTTTGATGTTAATATCTTTACAGATTTTTGTAGTCATTGAAGGAATATTTTTTTAAATAAACAATGAGAAGTAGAATAAAATCCTGTAAATAATAAAATAGGTGATTGTGATGGCCATACTTGTATCTATTCCTACAGAGGCATAAGCTGGTGGATCACTTAAATTTGGGAGTTCTAAAGTACAGCAGGGCTAAAGGTGATTAGGTGCCTACAGAAAGTATAGCTTCAATATGGAGATTCTCTGGGAACAGAGAGCCACCAGGTTTCCTAAGCTGGGGCAAACTGGTCCACGATGGACAAATGGAGCAAGTGAAAGGCCTGAGTAGCCATTACACTTTGAGCCTGGGCATGCCAGGGAACCTCAGTCTACAAAAATCCATAAATCTGTAGCTCAATTTTGATTAACTGTATATAATTTTCAGCATATGTTGTCTCTAACTTAGGGTCTCAAAGTCCTTTATAAGCAATAAAACTAACTCACCTGGTAAGAAAGGCCTGCTAGGTATTTCAAGGCTCAATTTCATAACAGAAAAGATTCCACACAAAACAACTTGCCTTCAGACAGTATCACATGTAGGCATGATGTGTATGATCTTTCAGTTCTACAACCTAAAAACATTATGTTGCCCCTTATTCTTGTTAGGTTAGGTCTAGGTCCGATTATATTTCTGGGTCTTATGTGGTAATAGCAAAAGGTTCTGGGAGAATTATATTTAATGAAATTCATGACTGGTGGCCCTGATACTAAGTAATAAGATAAGTACAGACTGGGGAGTGTCTATTACTCTTATGCACCACAATGATGATACAGCAGAAGTTACTCATGTGGTTATTCTCCTGTGTGGCAAGTCAAATGGTCATGAATACATGCACATTCTGACTCATTTTTATTCCTGAGGTAGCAGTCCTCCAAATTGCTACAGATTAAAGTGTTCTCATTCAGTGGCACCTTTTAAATCCTCTTCTTTATTTATAAGAGTCAATGAAAAAAGTTTCCCTTTTCTCTCCCCTCCTTCTTCCCTCCCCTAGAGGCCTTCATTAGGAAAGTTTAATGAAGCAGGCAAACAGGTGCTTTTTATATGCTTTTATAAAGGGTTGCAACAGCGTTTTTACCATCCACTTGGCTTCCAACTGGGAGCCCACATCATCAGCTGAGCTAATAGCTCACAGCAGGATCTCTCAGTGTTCTCCACATAAATATTCAGAGGTTCATCTTGCTCTGCCTGGTGATCGATCATAAGCACAATAAACACTGAAATATGGAAAAAATAAATACAGAAATGTATGATTTCTGGGTCATGAATTGAAGGAAATTTAGTGTTGCATTGTAAACAATGAGATTTGAGAAATGCACAATGAGTTGTAGGTCCTACATATTGATTAACAAAAATTCTGTCAACTGTCATGATGATTTTGCTAAACACCCAAGTTCAGGGGAGAAAAAAAATCCAATTCCAGGTGGTTGCCAAAGTCTATATATACGTGTATCTATATCTATATAGATATATTTTAAATTTGTCTTTGGATTTCTGATTGTGCTATACATTAGAAAGGCAAATTGTATATACATACATACACCCATACATGTACATATGCACATCCACATGTACACACACAAATGACTCATTACTTCCAGAATAAAATATAAAGTCCTTTGTTAGGCATTTAAAATGCTTAACAAACTGGCACCTTCCTACTTTTCCAGTCTTTTTACAATTTACTCCTTTCTGTACATGCTGCCACCAGCTAGACGGGCTTATTTCCGAGAAACTCCATGCTGTGCCTTTGTACTAGCTGCCCCTGTGCTTGGAGTCCTATGTCATCTCTACTTTTTAGTTTCCCTGGCTATTGTCAAGACTCAGTTCAGGTTCAACCTTCTGAAGGACTTTCCTTGGTAAATAATCCTAGCCCGTACCTCAGCCATCCTTTTCATCTCATGCCACTGAAATTACCTTCCATAAGTTCTCTATGTATCTTGTATGTGTGTAGATATTTGCATGTTTTGTCCCTTATTAGAATGTGTGCTCCTTTTGGAATAGGCACTGTTTCTGACTTCATTTGTGTAACACTAACTACTCTGGTCCCAACAGCTTGCAGGTCAGGTATGTTACCTTTTACCTCCCCCCGTCGTTCTGCAGGGCCCTCAAGAAGTAATGGGGGTGTTTAGGTTCTCAGACAATGGCCCCAGTCCCCTTGGATAGGATACCTTCAAATGTGGGGGCATGCGTCCCTTGAAGTTCCGTTAATTTAGCCAATCTTTACAAAGAAATATTTACTTCCAAGTTATAAACACACATCACAAAGACAAACTAACTCCCAAACATGGAGGACTTAACCTCCCCTCTACACTATCTCAGTCTCTGAGCAGGGGAAGGGGGATTAGGTGCCAAGCTTATTGCACTTCTTAAAGAGCATAGTCCCAGATTCCAAGTTCAAAGCCCCATTTGCACTCGAGTCCCACGGATACCCTACTGTAATGAGAATGTAAATTTTAAAGATCTTCCCTGCCCCTAGGCTAAAGTGCACCAGAAGCCTGGGGAGGGAGGCTTGTTTTTCAGTAGATACTTTTTGATTGGCCAGTGGGTCAAAAAGG
>NW_027187419.1:77519843-77542633 GCF_028583685.1 Petaurus breviceps papuanus
CCCCTCCCCCCAGAACTTTATTTGAACTCTTGTTCTGAATTGAAGTGATAATGCTATGTACTTTGTGTTTGTTTAAGGGCCAGTGGCCACTTTGGTAACTTTAGTTCTGTACTTTGAAAATGTGACCTAAGAAATGTTCAGTGCTAATTCAAAAGTAAATTGTCTATGGTATGGGCATGAAAGATCTTGGGGCCGAATGTAATGAGAATGTAAATTTTAAAGATCTTCCCTGCCCCTAGGCTAAAGTGCACCAGAAGCCTGGGGAGGGAGACTTGTTTTTCAGTAGATACTTTTTGATTGGCCAGTGGGTCAAAAAGGTTGTTACATTCTCTGAGCCAGGAGAAGGCTATATAAGCACTGATGTGTAGCTTTGTTTTGGGACTCACTTTGAGAAGTGTTCTGTGATTTGATCTGAATTCTGGGAAGCCATTGTTGAGAGTCCCCCGGCTTTGAAAAACCCAGAATGTGGAAACCCAGATGTTGACTGGGTATGGATGTAATGGTTGGACAGTTTGGAAATCTGTCTACTTGATGTTTCTGTCTTGATAATTATGCCTGTATACTTTGAGGTTCAGGGTGCTGACCTTTTCTCCTGAACAAGGTAAACGATATATGTCTGACTGATTAAAGTAAGCTTGTTAACCCATTTTGAGTTGCTTTCCTTTAACAAAGCAGATCCAAGAACCTGTGGTAGCTGCAAACCCTGAGGACGCTTGGGGTGCTTGTTGCTACACCTACTTGACTGGATAGCTGTAATATCCTGCCAGTTTGCCGTCCTGGCTCCAAAGTCTCCATGGAGCAAAGTCCTAGGTCCAGCAGGGATGATCTCCTGCACCTAGAAACTGAGGACAAAAGAAACAGAAGAGAAACAAACAACTCCAGGTCCATTTCTTGGGGACCTGGGACCTAGAAGGAGAAAGGAGTTGTAAGACAAATAAACACTTCATACAGGAGGGCTGCTAGCACAGGTTCACTCTTGATCTGGTCAGACAGGAAAGAGACCTTCAAAGGGGTTAATAATCTTACTTTTTTCTAGTCTAATTTTCCCATAAGGGTTGATGATAATGCAAGCACCATTTCTACAGTATTCCCTAATCGCCCTTCTTACAGGGGCCAGCGAGAAGGGGGGCATGCAACTACCCCTATGCCTTGATGGAGTCAATTGAGGTAGGTACAACTTGTGCATCCCCCTAAATCCCCTCAAGCCTCAGTAGTGGCCAGTTGAGGTACACACAGCATTCCAGCTTGTCTATTCAATCCTAAGGTTCCCCACCCCTTGACCGGTACCCACCTGCTTTATAGGGTAACAGACAAAGAAGGCATATTGCCAGCAATAGCCTCACAAGTTTACATCACCCTGTCCCTGTATTTCACTGCGCAGCCACAGTGGATGTTTATAATATTTATCCTTATATAACGCAGCACAAGCATGGTGGAGATGTTTTGAACCATAATGTGAGAACTCATATATAATACCTGGGAACAAGAGATTGTATGGCCATGAATCCTGGGAAACTGAACTCTAAGAAATAATGAAAATCTGCTTTACACACTCTAAAATCCACCTTGCTTACACTAAAATCCACCTTACTTACAAGAGTGATGGTATTTTCTCTTCCAGTTCAGTTCATGGCAGGTTCACTGTGAGTAAACTATATGTCATCTTACCCCTACCCATAGATTTAGCAGCAAAAAATCAACAGGAAAAGAGTGATTATCACTGTTCTAGCCTGGCAGTTTTAAGGAAATGGCCTGGTCCAATTACACAGCCAATTGAAGGAGGCCACTAGGTAGGAGAACACAGGGAAGCAGGGTGCCTCCATGTTCGTTAATGATCTTGGTGATGATCATACATGTTTCGAGCAATCCCCATTATATTTCTATCTCCAGCATTTTGTACAGTGCCCAGCATGTAGAAAACACATGTGTGAACACACACACTCACAGACACAGACACACAGAGCTTTTAGTTTGTTTGGGATTGTGATTTTATCATCTCAGGGAACTACCTCCCCCCACTGATGTAGATAGACAATTCTGTTATAACTTAAGAGTCAGTGAGTTGTTAGGGCCATTGAAAGATGAATTATTTCCCCACAAACAATAAAGCAGATTTTCATTATCTCAAGGTTGGCCTCCTGTTTACTGTGCCACATTATGTCTCACACCTATACATATTGTAATGCATTGACTCATCATCTGCATTTACAGACAAGTGTTTTGATGACCTTGGTGAGTTCTATATAGCAATTGTGTATTTAATCTATAAATTAAAATAAACAACAACAAACTATGGCCATGGACCATAAGCTAATGTTATCTTCACACTGAAGTTGACAGCAAATCTTCTCTAACCTAAATAAGAGTTATTTACTTTCTGGCAATACATACAAAATGCTCAGTTTCATATATAGGGAGATAGAGATAGAGAAAGGTCTCTGAATAGTAGAAGGTTAGAGGAATCGTTATACAAATTAGTGTAGCTAATAGAGGTGTCAAACTCATTGTCTCAGTGTCTGCAAAATACCTCAGTATGGCCCCAAACCAGATTAAAATATAATTGGGTAAGTATAACAAAACAAATGAAAAATACAATATAACATAGGTAATGTTAATTTTTGTGTTTTGAAGTCAAAGTTCAGACCAGATCCATTTCTTTTCTTTTTTTTAAGCAATCGGGGTTAAGTAACTTGCTCAAGGTTACTCGGCCAGTTATTTCTGGATGTGGTGCTAAGTATCTGAGCCTGGGATTCAATCTCCAGGTCATCCGGACACTGGAGCCGGTGCTCTTAGTCGTTGGGCCACCTGGCTGCCCCTAAGCAATTGGGGTTAAGTAACTTGCTCAAGGTTACACGGCCAGGTGTTTCTGGATGGGTGCTAAGTGTCTGAGCCTGAGATTCGATTTCCAGGTCATCTCGACACTGGAGCTGGTGCTCTTACTCGTTGTGCTACCTGGCCACCCCCCCAGATCCATTTCTATTTGTGTTTGACCCCACTGATTTAATACAAGACAGTTTTCAGGTGTAATTTTTTGCTTAGAATTTTCTTAAATATCTTTCCAGTCTCGTTTCATTGGTATAGAGGTTTCTAATATTCTTTGGCTAAGAATTCATTGCCTTTCCAGATGTTCTGAAGGTTGGTGAGGAGAAAATGTTATTCAAATTTGTGAAGGATACTAAGTAAGCATCAGATGACCATATTTCAGAGGGTAAAAATGGAGTGCTAAAAGAACTAAATCAATTGGAAGAATGGTATAGATGAAATGGAATTAGGTGTAGCTTATATATATATATGAATACATATGTAATATATTGAAATATATTAATACCTAATATCATAGATATATGATAAAAATATCTAATAGTCAAATAATTGAGATATATATCCCTTCAATTGCAAGTAGAAAAGTACTGATTTTCCAACAGTATATAAGAAAAGATTAGGTTATATATTTAATGATTTGGGGGGGGGGTGAAGGAGAGGTATCAGTGTTAAATGACTTGCTCAGGGTCACACAGCTAGTAAGTATCTGAGGTTGGATTTGAACTTAGGTCCTCCTGATTCCAGGGACACTGCTCTAATCACTGTACCATCTAGCTGCTCTCAGTTATATATTTATTTATGCAAACACATGTGTACAGCTAAGTCCCCATTAGTATGAATAATAAATCAATGAAGTGGTCTCATTAGAATTTGCAGAACATATTTTCATTGGGATATAATCAATTACCATATTTTACATTTTTAACTTGGAATGGTGCAAATTTAAATTCATATATCAAATTCATAGGGATTCATTATTAACACTAATTAGTCCCTAGTTGTATGGCATTAAACCTCAACCTAAGGTAGAGTATAATAAGAGAAAAAAAAATCATTCAAAAGAGTGATAGATTCATGACAGTTGGATTGATTAAATGCCAGGTCAGTTTCTCTATTGAAATTTTGGAGGGTCCTGATTTCAGGGATTGTTGAGGTTGGTTTGAACAACTAATTGAAATGATTGATTACATCAATAATTATTTAAATGTTTAGGAATTTTCCTCTCCCCTTAAGAGTTAAAATAAAGACACATATTTCCCTTCATCTCAGTGACTACCTATCCATTCCATGTTCATAGCCTTGCATATATCCTCAGTATTAGGTACAGATTTAACTTGGTAGTAACCTTAGATACAAAATAAACCAGTTAATTAATCAGTACATATCTTGGCTTAACATTCACAGGTTAATTTATAACATACATGGGTTGGATTTATTACTATGTTTTGCTATTTAAACAAAACACTGTAATCCTTCCATGGTTTCATTTGTGGCTTTGAGAGGGCCTTTGCTTTCTTCCATCTGCCTGATTCTAAAATTCCCTGAATATATACAGGCAAAACGAAAATTGATGCCCCCTAATATGAGATTGCACAAATGACCAGATTTTCTCATCTTTCCCAAGGTATAGACCACCTACTTTAGGTTCTATTTATTCATCTAGCTTGGCATATTATTTGGTCTCCTAATTGAATGGAGGTAGGTGAATCGCAAGGGTTCTCACTGTAAAATTATGACCTAGAAGACAAATGGAGTACAATGTTCAGTTTCAGAACATTTCCACACTATTATTGCCTTAAGGAATACATTTGAACTCATTTCTTGATGTATATTTTTGGCCACCATTATTTTGCACATTTTTAGTTTTTCTAGGCTGTATCAACATGCCAGGCAAAGAATCACTTTGCCATATTTGATGTTTCCTAATAAAACAAGAGCTATGGGCTGAAAGCATGGCCTCTGGAATGGCATTTGGTAACAAATTGCACTGTGATAAGATTGTTTTGTGCAGAGCAAGACTGAACGTATATTGCCATATGACTTCTGTTCTCATTGAAAACATATGCATCAGTGCCATCAAGAGCCTGCTGTTACATGATATGAATCTATGGTTAATGGACAAAGCTGTGAAATTGGAAGTAATAGTGCTTAGAAAAAATTATGGGTGCTTTTCATCTCCTTTTCTCTGCTCTTCTATACCCCCCTTCACCCGCAACACACACACACATATACAGGTGCATGAAAAGTATATCTTATAAATCACCTTTTGCATGGATCTTTAATATATCTGTGTTCAGAAGTAACAGCATTTTCTATATTTTGTGAGAATGATAGAATTTTTACAAGATCCAAAGATCTAATGACAAAGACATTAATTATCTCTAAAATTCTGTCATTTTTGATCACTACCTTATTTTTATAAACCTCCTTAGAAACATTTATTATCACACTGGCCAGCAACAGCAACTTTCAAAGATCACATCTTAAGCTACAGAAGGGTTGCTGTCTGTGTCTGTGTAAGGAGTGTATTTTTTTAATCACACTTTTATTTCTGCAGATAAATCCAACATGGATTCAAAGTGATTTTGCATTAGATTAATTACTTTATTACCTTTGACTGTCATTTTCACAAGCATGAAAATCTGCAGTAATTTACTGCGTAACAAGCTTGGAAAAATGTCAGTTGGGTCTTGAAGGACCTAGTTTTTTATACTTCTTTTGGCACCAACATATACCCTTTTACTATTTTTTTTTTTTTTGGCTTAAAGTCCTTAAGAGAACAGACAGATTTGGCTGAAGGCAGACGGTAGGTTAGGGATGTTTAGTGCAGCACATGGTGGGGGCGGGGGGGGGAGAGGGAAGAGATTTAACATCAAATTTCTTTTAAAATAGGAACTCGCGCCTAAGTCTCTCTCTCTCTGTCTCTCTCTCTCTGCCTCTGTTTCTCTCTCTCTCTGCCTCTGTTTCTCTCTCTCTCTCTCTCTCTCTCTCTCTCTCTCTCTCTTTCTCTCTGTCTCTGTCTCTGTCTGTCTCTGTCTGTCTGTCTGTCCGTCTGTCTCTCTCTCTCTTTCTCCCCCCCACCTCACCCCGTGTATGACAATTTTGAGTCACTGAACCTTCCTAGGAAATTATCTAGCATCAAAGAAAAATTTCAGACTACCGTCTGCCCACCGCTGTGACAAAGGATCCACCTTGTGAGCGCCGTTAATTTTCAAAGTATAGGTTCATTTTCTAATGCATATGGAGAGAAGGCCTTGGATCTTAGCAGATTTAGCTTTTTCAAAGATCCCATTTAGTCAAAGTACCTGACCCAATGTGTTGTTTTGTTTCTAAGTAAGAAGCACTATAGGGTGGCCCATCTATAACAATTCATTTATAGGGGTGTAGGAGGTAACTTTTCCAAAATGTTGATTGACTGATTAGCTTAAACTGGAATAAGATTCCAGATGTTTGGGGAGCTATGTAGTATTCCTTGCTGTGTCCAAGATATCAAGTTAAATATATTCTGATTTTTCAATATCAGAGAACTAGAGCTGAAAAGGATAATAGTTACTCACCCTGTCATATCTAAACTTCTAGAAAAAGTTACTCACTTGTCTCCCATTTCTTATCTTTTACTCACTTCTCAGTCACTACCTTCAGTCCCACCATTCAGTAGAAATGACTCTGCTGGTCATTAAAGATTTCTTAATTGTTAAAGTCAATGTCCTTTTTTCGGTCCTCTTTCCTCTTAATCTCTCTGCAGCATTTCACATTAGTTGAGTTACACTAATTTTTAGAAATTCTCTCCTCCTTGGATTTTCATGAGACTGTTCATCATATTTCTTTTTCTATTCATCATACAAATAATTTTCTTTTCTTTTGCAGTTTCACTATCTCTGGTTCAACCCCAGTATGAAGCTATACCCATCCCCCCCCCCAGGCTCTATCTTGGGCTCCTTTTTTCTTTTCATGCTATCTTCTTTTTTGTGGATCTCATCAGTTTCTGTGGATTTAAGTATCATTACACAGATGATTCCAAAATCTGCATGTCTAGTGCACATCTCTCTATTTATCTCCAATTCCACATGACCAAACTGCCTGAATGGTATTTTAATCTGGGTGTCCCATAGACATCTCAAATTCGTAATTCTATGTCCAAAGCAGAATACATTTTCTTCCTCCTTAAATGAGCCCCTCCTTCTCACTTCCCTTTTTCTGTTAATGGCACCACCATTCTTCTAATCACCTACATTTAGAACCCAGAAGTCATCCTCCACTCTTGAATCACTCACCTCCCATTTCCATTAAGTTGTCAAATCTTGTCAATTCCACTTCTGCCATATCTCACTCTTTTGTCCCCTTCTCAGTACTTTATCCTAGTCTAGACCCTCATCATATGCAGTCAGGATTATTGTTTTAACCTTCTCATTGACCTCTCTACATCTGGTCTCTCCCCTCTCCAATCCCTCCTCCACTCAGCTAACGGACATTCCTGAAGTGCACATCTGATTGTATCATTCTTTTGTTCTAGAAGCTTCAGTATTGCTCCAAATTGCCTTTAAGTTAAAATATAAATCCCCTTATTTAGCACTTAAATCCCTTTAAAATTCATTTTAGCTCATCTTTCAAAACTTCATACACATTGTTCTCATTCACACACTTTATTCCCTATATGTGTTTATACAAAATATTCCACTTCCAACTCTGCCCCTGCCACTTTCTAATGCCTAGAACAGGGGTGGAGAACCTGTGTGGCCTTGAGGCCACATGTGACTTTCTAGTTCCTCAAGTGAGACCCTTTGATGGAATCGTCACAAAGTTTGGGTTCAGTCAAGGGCCACACTTGAACCTAGAGGTGACTTCAAGGCCACAGGTTCCCCACCCCTGGCCTAGCATATTCTCCCTCCTGTACTCTACCTTTAGGAGGCCATAGCTTCCTTCAAGTTTTGGACTAAAATAAGAGACATACTATGAATAATTTTACTAGTTAGCATTCAGACAATGGCAAAAAATGTATGGAATGAAGGATGGATCTAGAATTGGGTGCTAGTGATCAAGTGTGTTATCTTACCCATATGGAAATTACTTAAAACCATTTAAATGACTTAACATTATTATTTCCAGACTTCTGAGTGTTGGAACAATTCATAGAGCCGTTGGTATCATATTCCTCCAAATCCAATTTCCCAAATAGACAACCATCTCTTCCTTTTGTTGTACCTGACTCTCAGTAGACAATGCTTATTGTGTTACTGTGTAAAAAATTCCATATTGTATAATCTGGGAAAATACAAAAGAAATAGCAGTTGTCTCCAGGCCCTTCTGGAGCATTATAATCTAACAGGGAAGAAAGGGCATGAAAACTGGACACTGCGAGTACTTGAAAAGAAATAGAGAAGGAGCTGAAAATAAACACATTAGCCTTAGGAATATGTTTTCTTCTTTAGCCTTGTTATGACCTGAAGGCAAAAGAATCCCTCTTGCATTTTTCTTGGGACTGCAACTTAAAGTCTTACTCAACTTGTCAGGAGCAAATATCAATCTACTAGGTAGCACAGAGACAATACATTGAGTTTGGTAGATTTTTGCTATAACACTTCAAAGGCAGCATATTACATGTAATTACAGCAGAACACCAGAAGTAATTTCCAAGTTATAATCTAAGATGCTGCTTGTGGTTCTGTCAGGTTTCATATTTTTAAATGACATAGTTTCTTTAATATGCTGAAATAGACAGAACTAAAAACTGGACTTTCAACTCCAGCTTCATCAAAATTCCAACCCAGGCTATCTTTATTTATTTATCTTTTTTTTTTGCCTTGCTCCATGCTAAATTGACACCCATCCTTTGTTACCTAATGTCTCAGATCTGTAATTTTTATTGTACATTATTCTTTGCACTCCTAGTCCTAGCATCATATAGACTTTGGTGGTCCATAGCTGAGCACTCTCAGATGACAGTAAAGTCCCACAATAATTTGATAACTGTTGTGAGTCAGATATAATACAGGCAGGCCAGTCTGGTTCTTTGGGTTTGGGATTACAATAAAGTGAGGTTCTTGTAGAACACCTAACTGCTAACAAAAGAAGATTTACTCAGTCATAATGTGGAAGGGATACACAGCAAGAATATAGAATTGATTCATTGGAGTACAACTTTTCTGTCTTTGAGATGGCCACACTGGTATGCTGAAGGACAACAGCTTTTGGCCACCCCAAAGCTTTATTAGTGACATAAGCCTAAATCACCTGAGCTGTTTAAGTCTTGAAAGTGGTTTATATGCCTTAAAAACCCAAACATAGCTTAGCCTAAATAGCAGATACTATTCCTACCACAGTAGCCCTCTGCTAATTTTTGCAAGGATTACAGGCTAAGTTAACTATTTCCTTCAGATCTTTCTTTGATACTTCCTTCAACATTACCAAATGAGTCTCCTTTCATTTTTTTTAAAGTCTTACTGATGTCTTCTTTTTTAATTTAAATTAAATTAATTTTTTTTTTGCTTTTTGAAAGGCAATTTGGAGTTAAGTGATTTGACCAAGGTCACACAGCTAGTTTTTGTGTTAAGTGTCTGAGGTTGGATTTGAATTCAGGTCCTCCTGACTCCAGGACCGGTGCTCTATTCACTACACCATCTAGCCGTCCCTTGATTTCTTCTTTTTACATAAACACAATTCCCCTGTTTTCCTCCTCTCCTTCACAAAGAGCTATGTCATGTTACAAATAATATTGTAGAAAGACAGAAGCAAAGAAAAAGAAGAGGAAAAATTCATGATAATTGATCAATTACATCAACAAAGTCTGAAAATGTGAGCAACATATCACACTTGTGGACCTCCCAGTTCTGCTAAGGGGTAGAGTGGATGAGATTTTCACATAGCTCTTCTTTGGAGTGATGTTTGTTCTTTGTAATTTTGTACATTCACTTTTTTGGTGGCTGTTTTTTCCATTTATATTGTGGTAATCATGTATTGTTTTCTTGGATCTACTCACTTCATTCTGCTCCAGTTCATTGGAAGTCATCACATTTGTCACTTCTTCCACAATCTGCCATTCTCTGGGCAGTAAGCCTCTACATTGCTTTCAGTTCTTTCATGTCACAATAAAAGATTTTGCTACAAATATTTTGGTATAGAGTAATGGTTATGGGATTTGAAGATCTCCCATGCCCCTTGAACTTGCTGACATAGCAGGAAGGGGTGGGGCAGGAGGAAGCTGGAGCCAGTGCAGTGACTGAAAGTGTGGTGGCAGTGGCAGTGGCAGCGAACTCCTTTTTTTTGAGCCAGCCAGAATTTCTGCTAAGGACTCCTGCTGAGGACTGCTGGGGACAGAACTGCAGGGGGCCAGAGCTGGTGGGAGCAAGCTGTGTGGATGCTGAGCAGTTGCTGTGAGTGAGGAGAGGAGGACCTTTGCCTGAGGTAGCCTGTTCTGTTTTGAAGGCTTGAGAATGTGGGTGTTTACTGCATTAGCTACGTGTCCCAACTCTATAGCTATTGTGATGACTTTGACTTTCTGGTTTTGGGACTCAGTGTTCTGCTATTTGAATAAATGTCTAGCTTTGTCCACCATATAAAGAGCCTGTTGTATTTTATCATTAATAACCATATTGACATATTTATAGTTACTGTAGGCATTATGAATACTGCATTATTGATGCATATAGATAGAGACTTTTTTTTTCTTATCAATGACCTCCTTGGATATAAGTTTACTAATAGAAACATTGGTAAAAGGGCTTTTTTGTTTTAGTCACCTTATTTGCATAATTCTAAATTGCTCTCCAAAATGGTTGTGCTGATTCACATCTCCACTCACAGTATATTCCTGGACTTATCTTTCTACAATATCTTTTATGTTGACTACAATCTTTGCCAATTTGTAGCTTGTGTGGTTTTTGTTTTGATTGACATTTCTAATTGTTATTGATTTGAAATATTTTTTTCATAAGGTTAACAATAGTTTTCAATTATTTTAAGAGATTTAGGTTCATACTTTTTGACCACTTCTCTATAAGGGAATAGCTTTTGGTCATACATAAATATATTAATTGTTCGTATACCCAAACTTTATCAGAGAATACAAGGATTTTTTTTTCTCATTTGACTGTTTCCTCTCTTATCCAAAGTGCATTAATTTTGTTTGTTCAGAAGCTTCTAAGTTTCCTGTAATAAAAGTTATTTTAATAGCTATAATTACCTTTATCCCTTGTTTGGTTAAGCTTACATTTTCTCCTCAAAGTTATAAAAGTTATATGTAATGGGTGTGGAACCAAGATGGCAGAGTAAAAATAAAATTATATGTAAGATTCTTTTCAATTTTTAAAATAGTATTATCTTTAATGTTGAGGTCATGTATATATTTAGAATGTATTATATAGCATACATTGTTAGTCTAAGCCTAATTTCTTCCAGATTACTTTCCTAATTTCCTAGCAGTTTTTATCAAACAAAGAGTTCTTTTCTAAGTAACTTATGCTTCCCATTTTCTCTTACATTGGATTATTAAGTTCAGTTGTTTCTGATATTCTCTTGCCTATACTTTTCCCTTCATCAACCTATTTTTAAACCAATAGTAGATGACTGCTGCTTTACAATATAGTTTGAGTTTGGAAAGTGCTATTCTCCCTTAAACCTTACTTGTCTTCAAAATTTATCTTGCTATTCTAGCTCTTTTATTTTTCCATATGAATTTCATTAAGTTCTATAAAGTTTTGACAATTTGGTATAAGTTTAAAATTTTAAATTAACTTTGGTTATTTGTTATTTGACTTGTCATTTTCATTATATTGGTATGATTCAGTCATGAGCACTAACTATTTAAATTGTTCTTGATTTCTTTTAGGAACATTGTGTAATTGAATCTGGTCAAGAATTTTACTTACTGTGGCAGACTGATCCCCAGATATTTTCTATATTTTGCGGAATTTTGTAGTGAAAATCAGATGGCAATGATTTCTCTTTTGTTTTTCAAAACATTTATTTTTATCATTCTTTTAAAAAAAATTTCCATTCCAAATTCTTTCCCTCTTTTTTGTTCCTCCTCCATTCATTGAGAAAGCAAGCAATATATCAAATAGATATGTAAAATCATGCAAAACATATTTCCATATTAGTCATGTTGCCAAAAAAAGCAAGAAAAACAAAGTAAGTGAAAAATTATGCTTTAATCTGCACTTGGAGTTAAACAATTCTTGCTATCTGGATAGTATTTTTTATTGTGAGTCCTTTGGAATTGTGTTGGATCATTATATTGATTAAAGTAGCTATGTCTTTCATAATTGATCATCATTACAATACTGCTGTTACTTTTTACAATGTCTGAGTTTTGCTCACTTCACTCTGTATCAATTTACATATTTTCCCAGGTTTTTCTGAAACCATCCCATTCATAGTTTCTTATACCACAGTAGTGTTCCCTCACAGTCACATACCATAGCTTGTTCAGCCATTCCTCAGTTGACAGGCATCCCCTCAATTTCCAGTTCTTTATCATCACAAAGACAGCTGCTATAAATATTTTTGTACATATGTATCCTTTTTCTTTGATCTCCTTAGGATGCAGACCTAGTAGTGGTTTTGATGAGTCAAAGGATATGTACAGTTTTACTAAACATAATCCCAAAGTGTTCTCCAGAATGGTTGGATCAATTTACAACTCCACCAATAGAGCATTAGGGTTCCCATCTTTCAATATCCCCTTTAGCATTTGTCATTTTCCTTTTCTATCATGTTAGCCAATCTGATAGGTGAGGATTGGTATCTCAGAGTCATTTTAATTTGCAGTTCTCTAATGAATATTAGAAAAATGCTGTTGATTTCTGAGGGTGAATTTTGTAGCTGACAACACTGTTCAATCTATTAATTGATTTAATTGATATCTGTTGATTATCTTTAATAACTTTGTTATTAATGTTTACTTTCCTTTATTTTTCAAGGCATTCTTATTATCACTTGCATGATTTGCAGTTTATTGGAGTTGTTAAATTCAATACTATGTATCTTAGAATTTGCAACACAGTGTTTTTCTTTTCTTTTTTTTCCTTTTCTGGAGATGATGCATGGTTTCTTTAATTTGTGCTTTGTTTTCCATGTACAGAAATTCTGTAGGATTTTCTTACAGTGTTTCTTGCATTATGGTGTTCAGATTATTTATTTTTTCACACGCTTTTGTAAGACCTATAATACCTAAATGCAACATAACACAATATAATAAATATTTATTAAATGTTTATTACATGGTAAGTATTGTTCCAAGTACTAGGGGAGCAAGAAAAAATAGCAGTCATTGCCCTCAAAGTGATTACTATCTAATAGGGGAAGACAATACACCAAATAAAATTGAAATGGGAGGGAAAGAGACAAAGAAGGTTCTTGGTGCTAGCATGGTAATAGTATAGTTAGACTAAAGGAGGGCATTTCATGGGCAATGAAGAGCTGGCTGAGCTTCTGGGATATTTGAAAAGAGTTTTTGCCTTGCCTTCCCATGCTCCCATCAGATGGGCAGAGGCAACTGAGGGTACTTATGAGCTAATACTACAAAAAATTGATGTAATCTCTGTGATGATGAGATTCCTGATGATGAGGTGTTTTTTTTCCCCCCAGGGGAAGGGGCGTGAGCAGGGATGATTATAATAGAGTCGAATCTAAGCACTTGTAGCTAGTGGGAAAGACTGGTTCCTCAAGGAGCTTATGTCCTAATCAGAGGAGACAATACATAAAAGGAAGTTGTAAAGCTGTGGAGGAAGGGGAATGCAGGGAGAGGGAGAAGAAATACCTTCATGGGGGCATGGTGGAAAAGATGGGAAGAGTCAGAAACACAAAGGGCAGGAAAATTGAGCATAGTCAACCTTTTCCCTTCCATAAATGGAATCCCCTGGAAGGACCTCACCAATGGAAGGGGGTGGCATGGTAAGAAAGTAAGGCCCCAGGTTCTAAGGGAAGGTCCAGGGTGAGAAAGAAGATGAGTCATCGTGACAAAATCCAAGAGAATCAGAAGCCAAGTAGGGTGGTGAATGAAATATGACTGCCCTGGGCTCATTCTCAAAATGGAGGCCTTTGGGATGAATTTACCAATGGGAGAAGGAGGCTGGCATGGTGGAAAGATGCTCTGGAGTGAGAAAGTGGCTATTATGCTACTGTAGGAAGGAGAATAATTTGTAATGAGGTTGTAAAAAATAGATTCCTGGGCTCAGGCTAGAGATGATGGAACCCTCAGTGTCTATTGAATACAGAAATGACTTGCTCTCTTCCAGGAAATATCTCTTTAGCAACTGATAAACCGGAAAAGAGAAAGACTTGAATCAAGGAGACCAGTTAGGGGGCTATTCCTATATTTCAGGTGAGAAATGATAAGACAATTAACTGGGGGTGGTGGCTATGTGGCCAAAGAAAGTGATATGAATGTGGGAATTATTGTGGAGGTAGAAGCAATAATATTTATCAGTAATTATCTGCAGCAGAAAGGAACAAGAACAAAATATACAACCTAGGTACCTGCGTGTATACAACCTTGCCACCTGGGTACATTACAAATTTATGTTATTTGAAGAAAACTAGGCCCTTACTTCAGCAAGACAATTCTTTTACTTCCTATTAATTGAATCTCTATACCATTCTTCACAAAGTCTCTTATAAAACTTTGTTTTTCTCTTTCCTCCAGCCTCCAGCACCATTTCTACACAACTTCACTCAGTTAAGGACCTTTCCTCATACTTAACTGAGAAAACAGGGAGCATTCAGAGTGAAGCATTGTCCTTTCAAGTGCTGCCTTGCACTAAAGAGTTTCAATAAAATCCACATAGAACAGTTCTTAATGTCTTTTTAAATATTGTGTAAAGATTCCCAAATAGTCCATTAGCACAGTTCTTACACAATATTTCCCCCATTTTCTATGTCTCAAAAGCCACTGATATCACCACCTGTTTTCCTTTACTTCAGGCTCTGATGAATGCAAGGCAAATCCATTTGCTTTACAGTTGAATTTGTCTTCTCCAGCAGAGGACCTCCACCATCATCTCTGCTTTTCCTAATCTTCAGTCTCTCCTTACATCTCTCTAAATATCTCTACCTGTGCCTACTGCCTACAAACACAGCACAGATGCTCTCTTTGTTGTCCTCATAAAAAACTCATAAGGGGATTTACCATCCCTTCAAGATATCCTCTGTATCTCTCCTCCCTTTCACAATCAAGTTCCTAGGACAAAGTTGGTTACACTCATTGAGTCCACTTGAGCCCCTCTCATTGACTTTGCAGATATTGGTCTTCTGGCTTCTCAAATCAGCACTCAACTAAAATTACTCTTTTGAAAGTTATCAGTGAGGCCTTAGTTACCACAGTAAACAAGCATTTATTAATACTTTCTATGGATTAGGCATGTGCTAAGCACTGCAAATAAATAGAAGCAAACATAAAGACAGTCCCTACTCTCAAGGAATTTACATTTTAAGAGAAGAAAGTAACACAAAGAAAAATGAAAAACACGTTGGAAGGAGGCCCTCAAGGGAGCATGGTAGAGAAAGAAGTCAGAAGCCAGAAGCAGTATTGATACAGGAATGAAGGGAGTGAATATGGATTGCCTAGGCCCTGGTGCTGGTTCAGTGGATAGAGAGCTCTGGACCTGGAGTCAGGAAGACATGAGTTCAAATATGACTTCAGACACTTACTAGCTGTGTGATCTTGGTCAAATCACTTAATCTCTGTTTGACTTAATCAACTAGAAAAGTAAGTTGCAAGCCACTCTGGTATCTTTGCTAAGAAACCCCATGGACCACAGAGAGTCAGACACAAATGAACAACAACATGGACCTTTCTTAAAATGACCTTTTCTTTTTCACATATCCTTTTTTCAGTCTAATGCTACTCAGTCTCTATATCAGTTGACACTGATTGACTACCTTCTCATATTGGATTTGATCTCCTCTCTGAGTTTTCATGACGCTGTTCTCTCTTCATTTTCCTTCTACCTGAATGATCACTCTTCTGTCTCCTTTATTGGTTTATCTTTCATATCATGTCCTGTAACTCAGTCCTTGGGTCTCCTCTATTGTTTCTCTACAATCTCTTACTTTGTGACTTCATCTGCTGCAATAGATTTAATTATCTTCTTTCTATAGATAAGTTCTAAATCTGTATATTCAGCTTTAATCTTTCTTCTGAGCTCTAGCCACACATCCTCATTGGCTTATTGGATATTTCAAACTAGATGTCTTATATGTATATCAAATTCAACATGTTCCAAACTGAACTGATCTTTCTCCCAAAACTTATCTCCCTTCCAAACTTCCTATTTCTGCCGTGGCAAAAATCATCCTTCCAGTTGTTCAGGTATTAAATCTTGGAATTACCATTGACTCTTTACTCACTCTTATTCCACATGTCCAATCAATTGCCAAAGCTTGCTGTTAATTTGCTGAAAACTATAATTTGCAATATTTGTACTATAATGATTAACAATAATCTACTACAAATTGTTAACTTGATATTTAAACTAAAGGTTTTTACTAGTTTAGACAGTTGAAAAGGGATTGAAAAATAATGTGATTTTAATTTAACCCTCATTGTCACTGTCAGTTTTCAGACTGCATTGTTTCAATATGCCAGAAATTTTTTCATTAGGCAATTGTTTGTGAAGTCTCATTCTCAGAGGGTCTAGTTGGAAAAATTAGTAACTAATTATGTAATTTCAAGCATCATCATCATCATCTAAAAAAAGTGAATGAGGAATGAAAGGTAACAAAAAGGAGTAGAAACTCTTGTGTACAACTATTCTTCCTTTCCAGTGTGAAGGTACCGAGAAGTAACAGAATAATCACTTCAACTTTGTTCAGGTCTCAACCCCGAAACAGACAAAAATTGTACTGGTCTTTTTTTTTTTTTTTTTTTAACTTCAGAGCAATCACTCTCTCTTCATCCTTAAGCAATGGAGTTAGGCCGTGTTTAAAATAACAATCTGTTTTAACAGGGAGAACTTTACCTTGTTTTGGGGCCTATTGAATATCCCATGAATCTGGGAAATGATGCAGAGAGGGGATTAGACAAACCAGATTATGGTGTTCTCAACTGGAAAAGAAGCTGCCAAATAGTCACGCTAATATTTCTGCACCACAAAGGCCAGGATATAAAGGAAACTAACTGGGCTTTGTGGCCTCATCCTCTTATTTGAACTTCTGGGGCTAAAAAGGAGCAGTAGTTGGGAGTTGAAAGGCATAGATCAGCAACCCTAACAGCAGGCCCTAGCTGGTGACTGTGACAGGCACAGAAATCCTGGAGCAACTGGGGATGATACAGTCTTTTTGAAAGGTTATCGCCCTACAGGCTCTGCTGAGGGCTTTGAACTACTTTGAAATGTTGTTCTCCACCATCATTGGTGGAAGAGGAAGGGAGAGCTCCCCTGACATTCCTTTATCTTTGAGATGGGAGCAAAACCCCCGCCCTCCTCCATATTTTCTTCTGAATGTTGGCACTACTGGTTTAGGGAATCATCTTGTCTTCAGAAAAGATCTGGGAATCCATGAAAGAAGATATATCGAATGACAACTCTATCTGTGCAAGTGGAGGAGACTATTTTCCTTCATATTTTTCTATATCATTACAGCTACAGAAAATTTTTATACTGTTTATCTGAATCAATGCAGGTACAGAGGGAAGAAAAGTGAGAAAGTAAACTATTCTGGGCAAGGAAAGTCAAATATAAATAAATAAATTGCTATAGTACCATATTTAATTGCATTTATTGAATTAGCACTCACAAAGCAAGGTATAAAATCCCACTTTGCCTATGCAAAAATGAAGTTACCACTATAGGAGGAAAACAATTCTGGTCAGCTCAGGCTGTGAGGTTGGCTCAAATTTGAATGTCCCCAAGTGTTATTGTATAATAAGTTATTGTATCCTACTTAAAAAAATAGCTAGCCCTGAGCACATATAGGGGACAGTGGGAAACAGTGCTATTAGAATTGTCATTGTTTATTTGTTTCAGTCTCTTCATGACCCCATTTGGGGTTCTCTTGGCAGAGATACTGGAGTCATTGGCCATTTCCTTTTCCAGTTAATTTTCCAGATGAGGAACTGAGTCAAACAGGGTTAAGGGACTTGTCCAGGGTCACACATCTAGTAAGTGTCTGAGACTGGAAAAGAATTCAGGTCTTCTTGACTCCAGACCTGGCACTCTATTCACTGTGCCGCCTAGCTGTCCTGCTGCTAGAACTCCTAGTGTCTAATTCATATACTAACTCTGTTAACTCAGCCTCCTTAACTGGATTTTTATCTATGGGTCAGTAAATTTGAGCCCAGATCTTTAACCATCAATGTCACATGTCTTTGTGTTGCCTGTGGGGATTTGACCTTGGCATTTTTTTAATTTACTGAGTTATGAGTGGAAGTATATTTCTTTCTTAGGTGAACATTTTTTGTTCCACTGAAACAGCAGAAAGAACTCTTGATCTAGAGGCAGAGAACCTGAGATCAAGCCTCATCTCTCTCATTTTGCCTCTGTGCCTCAGTCTCCTCATTTGTGGAATAAGGTGGGGAGTTTGGACCAGGCAGCCTCTAAGATCTCTTCCAACTCTAAACCTGTGATACAATGATTCTCTTAAAAATGGTTTTCCTTCTAGTTTTCATTTTGAACTTCCCTCTAGATCTTCATTTTGAAACACGAGGCTAATAGTAATCTTGTGAACACTTTCTTCCTTTATTTTTTGATGCTGCAGTTGTGGACCTTTATGTCTGAAGAAAGATCAAGGTTTTCTCAAGAGTATTCACTTTAAAATATAAGTTTAACTTTCATATTAATTAAACTAGGGCCTGGCTGATTTCAGAATATGTCTGGAACTAAAGACAAATATATAGACTATAGCATCTCTTTTAAAAAAAATATATGTCATAATATATCACATTGAATCTTGGAAGAAACCCATAAAATGCTAGGTGAGGTGATTTTCAAAAATGTCAAAATATCTTCTGCCCTTATAGTATTTACAGTTTTATGATATTTGTAAAAGATCTTTCCTTTGTCAAGAATTAGCTGAATGCTAGCTGTTTCACCATCTAGTGTCTTGCTTATGGTACAAGGACATGGTTTGAACTTTAGGTTAATTTTATTTTAGCTGGCATATTCTCTGAGGACTGTATCAGAAAAATGCCAAGCTAAGTAGGCATAGCCCTGTACTGTAGCAGTAACTCTAATTACTTCCGTCAGATTTGGCTTTCCCAGTAAGATAAGACTACACAGCTTCTTTCAGAGCTTTTTGAGAAGCTGAGCTTAGTCTTGCCTTGGAAAGAGCTATAGTGCTAAAAGCAGTAACCTATGACCTGATGGTAGATAGTTTATTCATACCTACATCCCAGGATCACATTTAGATTCCTATAGAAACTAAAGGTAAAGAATGATGTTAAATTAATTAAAGGTAAATTATATCTAGCATTTTAACACTTAAGTCTTTCCCCGACAGTCTACAAACAATAAGTACTCAAAAATTGTTATTGCTGGGTCCTACTGAGGCACATACTGGACTTCCAGATTGACATTAGATAGGGATGGGAAAATGCTATACCCAAGAGCAGCAGCAGGAGAAATAAATAAAAATAAGGAACAATCCGAGTGTTTAGGAGACGATGACTTTAAGCTGGAAAAAGACATGTTTCGTGTCTTGCTTGTCTCTTACGGGATTTGGTATCACCTTTGCGGTGAGACACTATAGATGCATCAAAGCAAACAATGAGGCTTCTCTTCTGTGTCCTCCAACCCCATTGCTTTGGATGCTTCTCAAGGACTGTATTTTTTAAATCAATAAATGCTTGACTTCCAATATACTAGAATGGTTCCCAATAAGGTTTATAGTTTGGCCCAATTTAGTATCTAGATTAGTTTATTGATTATTGATCTGATATAAAGGATATGAGTGACAGATCTTTTCTGACTAGAATGCCCCTTAGATGGTGGTGCTACACAATGCCAAATATGTGGGTAAAAAGTGATTAATTCAATTGATTCTCTAGATTTTTAAAAATATGGATGTTTAATAAATTTTAGAGGAAACATTTTCAAAGTATCATAGAGCTCATGTAGGAATAACATAGAAATATAGAGAGATTAAGGTCCAAGTCAACCACTTCCTCATACAACAAAGGAAACAAAGAATCAAAGAATCAAACTAACTTGTTCAGGTTCAACAAATTAGTTAATGGAAGAGGTACGAATAGGACTCAGATTTTCTGACTCCAGTGCTTTTTTTCCCCTTTCTATTGTACCATTAACTGTCTGCTAGTTATCATGCTGAGGTACTAACTAGTAGTTATTCGAGAATTCTCTAAGCATGTTGAAAACACTATGACCTTGTCTACACTGCCATTATCCTCCCTCCCTCCACGTTACAGTTTGTCGGTGCTCTTATTAATACTACATCAGAGACTTCATTGCAACAACTATATCCTTATCTTCTTCAAGTAATCTCATAGCCTTGGGAAAATTGAAAATACTGTTACATCTCACAAAAATATTAAGGATTCCAAATTTATACCAATGGTATTATTTAGCTGAAGAGAAAACTGAATCCCAGAGAGGTTAGTAATGATGAGAAAAAATGAATAGAGTCACATGTTATAATTACCCTAACAGAAAAATATAGCAGAATAGATCAGAAACTAAAGTGCAACAATTTGTTATTTATAAGAGACACTCTTGAAACAGAAAGACACATACAGAATTTAAAATAAAGGATTGGGGCCGAATCTAGTATATTCCAGCTGAAGTAAAACAGGCAGGGATAGTAATCATCACATCAGAGAAATCAAAAACAAAAATAGACCTAATTAAAAAAGGTAATCAGAGAAACTACATTATTCTAAAGGATACCATAGGCAATGAAGTAATATCAAAAAAGATTTAACATTTTTCTAATAAAAGCCTTATTTCTCAAATATATACTGCTTATAGTGCTGAGTCAAATTTATAAAAATAAGAGCCATTCCCCAATTGATAAATGGTCAAAGGATATAGACAGGCATTTTTCAGAAGAAGAAATCAAAGCTATCTGCAGTCATATAAAACTGCTGTAGATCACTATTAATTAGTAAATGAAAATAACTCTGAGGTACTGCCTCACATTTATCAGAAGTGACAATGAGTTGCTGCTAAGAGTAGCAAACTTATCCAGCCAGTCTGAAAAGCAATTTGGAACTATGTCCTATGGGCTATAAAACTATGCATACCCTTGGATTCAGCAATACCACTACCAGGTCTATATCCCAAAAAATCAAAGAAAAAGGAAAAGGACCTATATGTATAAAAATATTTATAGTAGATTTTTTGTAGTGATAAAGAATTAGAAATTTAGGGGATGCTCATCAGTTGGGGAATGGCTGAACAAACTGTGGCATATGATTGTGATGGAGTACAATTTTGCTATTAGAAATGATGAGGGGGGTAGTTTCAGAAAAAACATAACAAGATCTGTGTGAACAGTGCAAAATGAAGTGACAAGAACCAGGAGTTCTTGTGCACAGTAACAGCAATGTTGTAATAACGATCAACTGTGAAAGACTTGGCTACTCTGATCAAGACAATGATCTAAGATAATTTCAATGGACTCATGATGAAAAAATGTTCCACCTCTAGAGAAAGAACTTATAAACTCAGTTCAAATTTATCATTTATTTTTCTTACTTTTTTTTGAAATATGACTAAGATGGAAATGTTTGCATGATTTCAAATATATTATTGATATCATATTACTTCTCTTCTCAGTGGGTATAAGAGGGGGTGAGAGGAAAATAGATAATTTGGAACTTAAATTTTTAAAAGAAAATATTGTTAAAATAAATGTCATTAAAATTATAATTACTCCATTCATCTCTTGTAAGTGGTCACATCTTGCTCTGAAGCTCTAGGTGCTGCTTTCCAATCAGTTTCTATATTAGGCCTAACTTGTCATCTTTATTTAATGCTACACCAGCATACAAACAGAGATGGCTTTGGATATAAATAGCCTCAGACACAGCTTTATGAAGTTATTTTCATTATGTATCTGTTTCCCAGAATATTTTGAGCAAAATACAAACAAAAAATTTGAACTGAGATAAAATTTCTACCAAATCATCTTCAACATATTTATGGATGATCTCCCCCTGTGATAATGTGCATCAAATTGTGAATGTTCATGTCTGTATATATAATCCTTTGATCAAAGGATGCCTCGTGGCATTAAGGACCTGGGGAAATTTCTCAGGGGTTTTTCCCTCACTTTTTTGACTCATAGTAAAATCCATTCCCCCCTCCACAAAAGAAAGTGTGCATAGAGCCCTTCAGTATACTGGGATTGAAAATATTACTGAAGGAAGCTTTATTCAAAGAAGAAAAAAGTTATCATTGAATAAACAAATAGCCTTAAAGATTTGTGTAAGTTGCTTCTAACAGTTACTCACAATTCTGAGCTTGGGAAGGCCTATGGTAAACAGTTTCCTTTTCTCCAAGTCCTATGGTAACCTTTCCCTACCTTTCAGTATATATGGAGAGAGACAGAGACAGGGCCACAGAGAGGGAAGAGAGAGAGAGAAGAGAGAGACAAGATATATAGATAAAGAGAGACAGTGAGAGATAGAGTGAAGGAAGGAAGAAGAGGGAGAGGAGGAGGAGAGAAAAAGAGGAGAGAGAGAGAGAGAGAGAGAGAGAGAGAGAGAGAGAGAGAGAGAGAGAAAACAAACATGAAGGAATGCTTCATGGCATTTCTCATTCTATAGAACTGAAAGTGGGTCTACCAGGCTCATCTTATTGTGTATCATCCCTATGAAAAATGAGGATATAATCCTCCAATGTGCTTTTTTCCCCCTTTTACTTACATTATCCTCCAGTGTCTTTTCTTCCATGACCCACATTTATCAGACCCATCCACCTTTAATGAATCTCATAAAACTCAATTTATTTTTCTCAGATACTCAAATGGGAGAGAAAGGGGGAAGGAAGCAATGTCCTAGCACTCAATACAAAACC
>NW_027187419.1:77542643-77569381 GCF_028583685.1 Petaurus breviceps papuanus
CTGTCTCCCTCCACAACACATATATGCATCTATACCATATATATGTATGTGTGTGTCATACATCATATATTAAGCACTTTCCTTGCTCTCAAGAAACTAATTATTTAAATATATGATTTGTGTATTTGTTTGTATATTTGTTTGTGTATTTGTTTGAAATTTAGATAGCCTTTCATCACTGGAATAAGTTTGGAGTGTTGTTCTTTCTTGAAAAATAAATGGGAAGTAGGTAGGCTAGGTGGTGCAGTGAATAGAGCACTGGCCCTGGAGTTAGGAGGACCTGAGTTCAAATCTGGCCTCAGACATTTAACATAAAAAACCTACCTACTTCCCATTTATTTTTCAAGAAAGAACAACACTAAATTTCAAATGTATCTTACAATGAAATTCATGAACTGTGCTATCAGCACAGGAGACAGCTAAAATATTGTACCTTAAGCAAAGTTAGTACTAATCTCAGCACTTTAATACTGTTGGTACCACAAGATAAGTGATGGAAGCCAAAGTATCAAGAGCCTAGGTTGTTGCATCATTTAATGTCACACCTCCCTGGGGAAAATACATGAAGAGAAAATGAGTTATGCAAAGAAAAGTGTTTGATAGTGTCCTTGACTAAAATTTGTTGAGTGTGGGGTGATGGTGGAGGGAATAAAAAGCTTAACATTTGGGAAGCACAAAACTCAATAGCTCTAGATGGTTAAACCTTTACAGAAAAGCAGAGAGAATAGCAGATATTGCAAAAACCAATTGTGATGCAATCTCTGTACATGAGAAATGTTTTAGGAAATTGGAGAGGGTAGCATGGAGCCTGAGGGTGTTGATTGACAGCAGTAGGCTTAGTGGCATATGATCTGTCACAGTGATCAGTTGACAATTATACAATTAATCTTCTGGCCAGAAATGATAAGACTGATCAGCTACATAAAACAAATGGAAGTTAGCTCTGGGACTGCTGGAAGTCATCTGTAATTTTCAAAGGAATTATCCAGAGAGAAAGAAAAAAAAGAAGAAAAAGAAAATGAAGGAAGACAGAAGACACAAAGACAATTTTATAATAGAATTATTGGGAGTTAGACAGTTGGGTATCATCCAAGGAGCACTGGGCTTCTGAGGATATAGCTTATCATGAGCTGGTGTCAGTCATTTCCATTAAGTTATGGATTACCACAGTCATAATCCCTGACCTCACATTTTCTCAAAGATATGCTGCTGTTCCCTAGTAGTTCAGGAATGACCTATGGTGGAGGAAGGCAACATGATTTTTCTAAAGAGAAACAATGCCTCGCAAGAGGGAATTGTGCAAAGTTCGTGAAAAAGATAAAATAGTGAACATGATTTATTTAGTCTTCTGAAAAGGTTGTGTAAAAAAGAGAGAATATTATGTTTAAAAAAGAATCATTAAGGAAGTCAATGGAAAAATGTGGTAATTTTTTATGCATCTTACTACATATGGGATTTGGGGAAAAGTCTCTGGGTCTCAGTTTTCTTGTCTATTAAGTGAAAGGTTAGACTAGAAGACCTCAGATATCCTTCTAGCTCTAAATTTGATTGTGTTTGAATTAGGGGGAGGGAAATACACACAAAAAACAACAACAGCAAAAGAAAGACTCTTTCTTCCATTCTACTAAAGAATGAGTGAACATGGAAACTAAAAGATTATTTAGTTTCTAATTGCTATCTAAAGGTTATGATTCAAATGGGGAAAGGGGGGGGGATTTAAGTTCAGGGCAATTAAATTCAATTAATTTAAATTCAGTTCAATCCAATCAAATCAATTTCATTTCAATTTAACAAACATTTATTAAGTGCCTACTGGGTGCTAGGTAGGATGCCAGGTATTGGAGTTATAAGGACAGAAATAATCTATTCACTGCCTTCTAAGAGTTTAAATTATACTGTGAAAATGTAGGACTCTCAGGCATTTTAGTATTACCTGACTAGCTTGGGAAACTGCTGGTTTAGCTATCATGATGGCTCTGAGGCTTCTTAGTTTCAGCTAATAAGAGGATTAAGACAATTGGTGTATTTGGGATAATAACCTTAAGCACACAGTCTCTAAGAAACCAACAGCTAATGAAGAATTAGGTACTCTGTGTGATTGCAATGCTATTCCCATCTGTTATTTATTTTTAGTCTATAAATTCCAATCAGGAGGATGAAAGAGAATCTTAACCTAAATGTACCAGGTACTGCTATAAAAAGCAAAACCCTACAAACAGATGATACTAGACATGATCAGGTAAAAGCATCAGGGTGACAATGCTTTTTTCCATAATAGTTTCATTTAAGAACTGTTAAGAGGGATGAAGGTAACCTATCAAAGACACAAACTAGTCTCCAATTACTATCTAATAGAATATCTACTTATTAATTACAAGGGCAGTTGTTTTACATTTCCATTGGGGAATATACTGGGTCCTGATTTCCTTCTTCCTAAAGTGTTTTCCTGGTAAGAGAAAGCAAAGAACATTTGAGGGGAAAAAAAGCCTAGGGAGACTATCACATCTTTTACTTTGGTTCAGTCACTGAAAATGTAATTTTTGTGTTTTTTCCTCCCCCAGAGAACAGAAGTGTCATTTGTAGTCAATAACAAACTGGTTGGGTGGTAAAATGGACTATTTTCTCAGACCCTGATAGCTTTCTACAAGTCAAGTAATCTTTTATACATTTCAGTGTCTTGCAGGTTAATTCATACCATCGCAGGTTATAGAAACACAGGAACAAGTTCAAGAATAACAAAGTTAAGTACGTGCTATTCTTACAGCACAGAAATTCAACTAATCCAGGGTCAAGACACTCAGGGCTTGAGTTCAATGCCTTGCTTGTTCTTTTCCTGTATCTTCACCTGAGGGTCTAAGATGACCTAAGAGATCATTGGGCAGCTTACCCTTAGGTACCAGGGATTTTACACCTTCTGGAAAGTGCTGATTCCTACTCCCTAAGAAATGAAATCTGAGAGGAAAAGTGATGGAAAACTAAGAAAATAAGCCTGAGGGGAAAGAAACAGTGACTTTTTTTTAGAAGAGACTTCTTTTCTTCGGTGTATTGGGTCTCATTTAGCAGGCCTTTGACTAGCTTTTTGTGATTTTCTTACATCCTTCTCATTTCTCTTCCCAATTTTTCCTCCACTTCTCTTACTTGATTTTAAAAATCCTTCTTGAGCTCCTCCATGACCTGTAACCAATTCTTATTTTTCTTGGGGGCTTTTGATGCAGGAGTTCTGACTTCGATGTCTTCCTTCCACTCCATGCCTTGATCCTTTTTGTCCCCAAAAAAGGATTCTATGGTCTGTTTGTGCTTCCTTTGCTTGCTCATATTGGCAGCCAATTGCTTGACTTTTGAGCTCTTTGCCATGGTAGAACTCTGCTTCCAGAATGAAGAGAGCTTTGTCCCAAATTGCTGGGTTTTTCACAGCTGCTGGATCCATTAGGAGGGTGCCCTCTCTACAACCCCCACAAGTTCTGACTCACTGACCACAAACCCCAGGACCCAAGACAGCGATCCACATCCAAGAAGGTTAAAGCAAGAGCAATGACCCTTTGAATGGTTGCTTTGTCCCGCTAAGATCTGCAGGCCAGGAGCTCCTGAGGCAGCCATGAGGTGGGGCTGCACAGCCGATGTGCCTCCACTGCTTCTTGTCCCAGGGGCAGGGGGTGGACCATTCTCTTCTGTCTCTCCCTGTTCCAACAGAGTTCCCCACTGACCTTTGACTTTATCTTTGACATTTATGGGTTGAGAAGTCTGGAAACTGCCACAGCTGTTGTTGGTTCTCTCCCTGAAGTCTCGGAAGAGACTTCTTTTGAATGGAGATTGGAGAGTACAGGAATTTCAAGATGAAAAGAGAAGATGCTTTATTTAAGTGGAAAAGTGAATGCCATGGATAAAGAACACCAGAGAGATACCTCATTGAGGAAATTGAAAGAAAGACACTTTGAGTACTCTTGACAAAAAAAGAAAAAAAAATAAGGCCATGGACATTGAGTCTATGTCACATGAGGATTATTTAAAGGAACTGTTTAGCCTGGAGAAGAGAAGATTCAGGAAAGGCATGATAACTTCTATGGCATAGGTAGATTAGACTTATTACATTTAGACCAAAAGACAGAACCAAGAATAGTGGTTAGAAAATGGAAAGAGGAAAATTTAGGTTTGTGGTCAGAGAAAATTACTTTATGGTATTCAAAAGAAAAACAGGCTAGCTTGAGAAGTGGTAGGTTCCCACTCCTTGGTATTCTTGAAGTGGAGACTCAATGACTACGTGTCAAATGGGAATTCCTTTTCAGGCATGGATTAGACCAGATGGCCACTTAAGTCTTCCAACTCCCAAATTCTCTGATTCATTTGGATTGTTTCTCCAGTTGTGCTTTATAATGGCTGGATAGCAATGAAAAAAAAAACTGTAAGACTAGAAACTCTTACTACAAGTAGGGTAGTAATTTTAAGGATAGCTATAGGAGGAGTGGATTCATTTGCAACTCAAGTAAATAGATGCTTAAACTATGCCTGGGCAAGAATGTACTTGATGCTGATTTGAAGGAGCTTTTGCTTTCTGATGAAATTTACAGAAGTCATGTTTTGTGTATAGGAAAAAAAAAATATTTTGCCTCAGTCTAAAACCTTTGAATGAATTTTCCACAACTTGGTTTTTGCATTCTTAGAGTTTAAAATCTCTGCAGAATATAGGATTTCTTAATGGCCCCACTTCCTTTCTCACTCTTCCTTATTAACTTTACATATGACTTTTCCCTTATCTCCTTGATTTCCTTTTCTTCTAGCCTTCTCCTCGACATAAGTCATTCAATCATTTAAGAAGCACTTAGTAAGTTATAGCGCTTAGGTGGATGAAGAATTAGTTGAGGAATCAACCCCATTTACAAATCAAATAGCGATTCAATTCCGCAAGCATTTATTCAGCACCTACTATATGGTAGGTACTTCCTTGATAAAATGAATGAAAAGTGAATACAAAGTCAAAAGTGAAAGGACACCTACTCCTTGTAGTCTCAGTTAAATCCTGACCTTTTGCAAGCTTTTCCTTAATCATCCTTAATAGCAGCATATCCATTGTCGGTTGATTAACTCCTACTTATCCTGTCTGGATATCTGGAGCAGGAAATGACAAACCTCTCTAGTATGTTTGCCAAGAAAAGTCATGGACAGTATTGGCATGCTGTGGTTCACAGGATCATGAAGAGTTGGACATGACTGAATAATTGAACAACAAATCCCCCTTGCTTCTTGTTTGTACATGATTTCCCTCATTAGATCCTGAGTTTCTTGAGAGCAGGGACAGGGTTTTTTTTTTTTCTTTCTTTGTATCCCCGATGTTTAGCATTGTGCCTAGAACCTAAAAGGTGCTTAATAAATTCTATTTGTATGTTTTGACTGGTCACAAGGAGCTTATGTTATATTGGGGAAAATAACATATGCACATGTGTAAATGTAAAGCATATACACATTTATTTTAGGAGGAAGGGGTAGGGCGCTAGCAAGTGAAAGAATCAACATAGACTTCATAAAGGAGGTGAAACTTAAACTGACTTTGACAACTTTATTTTACTTTTTCTTCCTAATTAATTTCACACATCTAAGGAAAGAAAATAGAAGTCTTGGAAGAGCAAAGGAAAAGAAGGGAAGGAAACACAAGAAGTGAGAAGGGAAGGGAGGGCAAACTGCCCATATTCTGTCTCATAAATTCTATGCTTATGGGTTCTTGAGGAGAGAATTCATATAAATGATAGTACTTTTTTCTGTTGTCTTTTTGTTTAGTTTATTTATAAGCTCCAGACAGACTGAATCTTGTTGGTTTAATTCTGAATAGTGTTGTAGTTTCTTGAAGCATCATATTCATTAAGTGCCATGACCAGGAGGAATGTGCCTAATTCTCTTTTGGTAAATGGAGAATTCTTGGTGAGTAGGAGATCTCAGAAATGTGTGGGAGAGAAAGGTTCCTGGGTCATGATGATAGCTTCCTATTTTCACTTATTCATTCATTCACTAATATTTATTGAGCAATTCCTATGGGCAAGACTCTATGGGGGATACAAAAAAAAAGGCATAAAATACTGTCCCTGACTTTGGAAGTCATTGCTATTTTCTGCATCTTGCATTTATTCCAAAGTGGGATTTTCATATTGAATATAGTATCATAGTTTTCTTCAGTTTCTTCTTCCTTTTGCATTTGTATTCACAAATGAACTGAAAGAGCACAGTCCCCAGGCTTTCCATCCTGTTCTCTATTTCTAAGGCAAAAACACATGACTAAGGCATCCTTAGAGTGTTTATGACAAGCGAAAAATCTGGAGTTTGAAAGAGTTTGTATGAATTTAAAATGTCATTTTAAAAGTTAAAGGGTAACTAATTCCCTCCTATGAAAAGAATTGTTAAGGGCAGTTCCTCTGTCCATTAGTATTCATTAATTAATACTTATTGAATGTCCACTCAGGTCATTCACTGTAAATGTTGGGAAGGTGCCATAGATTCATTAAAAGTTTTAAAGGTATCCAACATTTTAAAATAGATTTATTCCACAGTGCCTGGCACAGGATGAGCACTAGATATATGTTAGCTATTATTATTATTGTTATTATTATTATTCACTCATCTTCTGGTCTATTTTCATAGTTTAGTCAAGAGAATATTTGTGCTTACTAAGCCCCTAATTGCATTCAATTTTAACTGGCTTGATAACTAGTCTATATTGGTGATTATCTAATTGGTAAACATAGACTTGACATATCTGACATAGTGATTTTATGGATTTTTACTTGTGCATTTAAATAGTTATTTTGCTATATGTGATAATGAATTTTGAACCATTAGCTTTGAGAAACCCCTGCCACCACTTTAAAATGAGTCTATTGGCATTGTCTGTACCTTTTAAAGAACAATTTCTTATCATAATGCAATGGAGTAAATCCAGATGATTTTTTGGTAAAAAGAAACTAGCCTTACCATTACTTTTCTTTTGTTTAAATAAATCTACTTTGGGGGAGCTAGAGTGACACAGTGAATGGAGCACTGATCCTGGAGTCAGGAGAATCTGAGTTCAAATCCAACCTCAAAACACTTAACACTTACTAGCCATGTGACCTTGGGTAAGTCACTTAACCCCAATTGCCCTGCCTTCCCCCCTCCAAAAAGCAAAAAAAAAATCTACTTTGATTTTTCAAGGACCAATTTTTGAAAACTATATTTCCATCATTGTAGCTCATGATTATATACTTTATTCTTCAAAGTATCCAGCCTCACTCCTCCAAGTTACTTACTTACATTTCAGATAGGATGTCCTGTAGGCATTTTAAATTCAATATAAAAAATTGAACTTATTATCTTTCCCCTTAAATCCACCTCCCTTCTAAACTTTTCTGTTATTGTCATTGACCATCATCCTCTCAGTACCCCAAACTCTCAGTCTAGATACCATTCTTGAGTCCTCATTATCTCTCACCCTCTTCCTCACCATTTCTAATCTGTTGTCAAAGCCTGTCAATTTCACTTTTGTGACCTCTCAAATATGCCCCCTTCTTTCCTCTGATACTAATATTACACTTGTGGATGCCCTCAATTTCTTACTCCTAGGCTATTACAATAACTGTCTGCTTGGTCTGCCTGCTAAAAGTCTCTGCATTCTGGTCCATTTCCTATTCAGCTACAAAAGTGAATTGCCTAAAGTGAACGTCTGACCATGTCAAAAATCTATCCTTGACCACTCCCAATAAACTTCAGTGGCTCCCTATCACCTTTGGGATCAATTAAGTGGCACAGTAGATAGAACCAGGTTTGGAGTCAGGAATATATTAGTTCAAATCTGGCCTCAGACATTTACTAGCTGTGTGACCCTGGACAATTCAGTTAACCAGTTTGCTTCAGTTCCCTCATCTGTAAAATGGGGAGGATAATAATACCTACCTCCCAGGGTTGTTGAGGTAATAAATATAAAGTGCTTAGCACAGTGCCTGATATATAACAAGTGCTATCTAAATGTTAGCTATAATTATTATTAAATATAAAGTTCTGTTTGGCATTAAAATCCTTTCATAACCTACCCTTTTATATCACCACACATATACAAGTCTTTTACACCTTATATCACATCAAGTACTCTTTCATCCAGTGACCTTGGGCTCCTTGTCATTCTGTGAACAAGACATTCCATCTCTAGGCTCCAGGCATTTTCTCTAGCTGTTCCCCATACCTGGAATGTTTTCCTACTCATTTTCACATTCTGATTTCCCTGGCTTCATTCAGGTCTTTGCCAAAATTTCACCTTCTACAGGAAACCTGTTCTAATCCCCCTTATTCCTAGTGCCCTCTTCCTCTTAATTATATCTTATTTATCCTGCATATAGCTTTTTTGTATATATTTGTTTGCTTTTCATATCCATTAGAATGTGAGCTCCCTGACAAGGACGGTCTTTTGTCCTTTATTTTTTCTTTTTGTATCCCCAAGGCTTAGCACATCATGGGCATTTAATAAAGTGATTGATTAATCAAGAGATTTCTGACTCTTACTAATAATTTAAATAAAGTTTGAGGGAGATCCTGGTTCTCTACTTGGGATCTCTTAATATTTATAAGTATGTAGGCTTTCAATATATCAGGAATTTTATTTTATTATTTTTTTAACAATTTTTTTGTTTTGCTTTTTGGAGGGCAATTGGGGGTAAATGACTTGCCCAAGGTCTCATGGCTAGTTTTTGTATTAAGTGTCTAAGGCCAGACTTGAACTCAGGTTCTCCTGACTCCAGGGCCAGTGCTCTGTTCACTGCACCACCTAGCCACCCCAGGAGTTTTAAATTCTTCATTGCCTTTCAAACTAGATATATTAATTAAATGACTGACTATAACAATAACAAACCTATCTGGAAGCTTAGCAAAGTTTTATTAAGTGCTATGAGACCCCAAGTGCGGAAATTATCATAAGCATTTACTGTTATATATTTTTATTTAGCAAGATTGGAAGTTATTTTTGTTGCATAGCAGCAGCAAAAATATGTATTATAAATATATACGTATATGAGGATAGATAATATATTGATGGATAATCAATAAAAAGCTCTTTCAAAGCAAAAAAAAATTTTGAATTTTTTTGAGAAAGTGAAATAACCATTGTCAAGTTTGTGGCCAATTATAAAATAAGCCAAAGCATGAAAAAGCCTGAAGTCTAGAAATGAAGAGATAAATTCTCAAGTTCTCTTCTTACTCAATCTTGTGTCCGCTAGCCCTGATCATCAATAAAATAAAGATTTTCACTTTCATGTGAACCACATTCATGTGAACTGCATTCTTTGAACTCCTTTCACTGCAGCTCAAGGGATTCAATGGGAATATAGGGTGGTGCTAGATGGATTTGAGCCAGGGCTGGGAGTTTGTAAAGCCCCAACTAGAAATTCTATCTTATGAGAACATTCAGTTATGGGTGTGGACAAAGACCAGAGAGCAATGTGCTTAAGTTAAACATCGCTGTGCCAGTGGATTTGGTGACCCATTTCTTAAAAGTTTATTTCAAGCCCTCATGTCATAAGGGATGTTTGAGATACCTCCTGCTCATGCACGTAGTAACTGAGTCCTGCATTCATGGGGAAAAGTGCATGCATATTGTCCCCCTACTAATACCTGCCCTAGGATTTCTAATGACATTGATTTATTTCCAAGGTTTCTGAAGCCCTTTCCTCACAATAGGCAGTTAGTGGAAATTTTATTATCACAGTTTTACAGGAAAGGAAACTGTAGCTCTGAGACATTATGTGATTTGCCCATGATTATAAAGCTAATAGTTGTCTGAATCAGGATAGGAATCCAGCTTTTCTGCCTCCAAATTGAATACCCTACCCCATGTTTCATCTTGAAAGATGTGGAGAGTTTGGGCAACTTAACAATCAGGACAATGATATGGTTGCTGAAAAAGAAAGATGTAGGTACAACTCCATTACATCCTGGTGCATACTACAGGAAACTGCTCTTCAAAATTTTAAAGCTTAAAACTTTAGGTTTTAAGGGATTTTCCTCCCCTGGAAGTTCCCTATGTGAATGAAATCAACAATCTAGTCCCTTTCCCTATCTATATACCTCCATAGGTACATTTTGAGTGAAACAAGTCAGTCCGAGTACTTAGCTATCACAAATAATTTGGTACAATAAAATGTATGCTAAATTCCAGACATTGAAATTTTAGAACCCATGCTGTTCTTAAATTGGGGACTGCCTATGAAAGGAAAGCACTATTTCCCCTCTTCCGCTTTTCATGGTTTCATAGTAACATTATGTTTTTCATTGATTGCTCTTCTTTGTAAACTCAAAGGAGTTCATTTGGCATCCTGTTTAGAAACAGACACACACATATTGCTGACTTTGGGGTCTTCCTCTTATGGAGCTTTATCTTTAGTATAAGTAGGCCACATGCAATTTAATGGTCAATAAAATCAGTCTTATGTATTAGTTCTATGACTTGATTTAACTTGACTCCATATGTGACTTTGTGCAATTCCCAACCATGGCATAGTAGAAGAAGATCCAGAGAAAGAGGACCAAAATTCGATTCCTGAATCTTCCACTTACTAGTCGTAAAACGTTAGCCAAGTGGTTTAATCTCTCTGAGATTCAGTTTCATCATCTTTTTAAAATGAGTGCACTCAACATTACCAGCCCTAAATCTATGATTCCATGATCTCTCACTGTTTCTTATTTTCCATTTCTATGAAATGAGTGACTGATATATAATCTCCCTTGCAATTCTAGTGACTTAAGGCATTTTTCTAATTGTAATAGTGGATATTTAAATGATTTTTAAGTTTTTACTGCAAGGATTCCATGAATGAATGAATGAAAAAATATTTATTAATTGCTTACCATGTGCCAAGAATTGTATTAAGGACTAGGGCTATAAATAGAAAATTAAGACAGTCCATTCTCTTTAGAAGTTCATATTTGATTGGGGAAAGGAATACAAATAGAAGAATTCAGGGCATATTGAAAAGTAGGGTGGTCTTTATGGTATAATGTCAGGGCATTTTCTATTTATGTTTCTTTGAAAATGAAAGATCCTTCTACTTCAAAATGTCTGAGTACGTCTGCATTTGGAAAATGACTCTTCATTTTAATAGCTCAATTTCTATGAAACTGGATAGGGGCATTAAGTTGATCATCTGTTCTCTATATAAATGAAGACAGAAACCAAATAACTGGCTTAAACTGTTCGATATAAGCAATGGCTTCCTGAAAGATCTGTGATGCAGAATTCACAGCTTTCCCTAGAGACTTCTAAGAGCAGGAGAAGATCAGCCTGTGTTGAATGAATTAAGCGAAGCTTGCCAAGAGGCTGGGGGATGGACTAAATAACCTCTGGAAGTCTGTTGCAGCTCAGTGATGAGATGATCTTAGCTGACTCCTGTTTTGGAGATATTTTCAATCTCAAAATCCTTTAATAGCCTCATTGGCTTCAGTATGAGAATCGAATTAGTTGCATTTATTACAAAACCTGTTTTCCTTATAACTTCTGCTTAAATCATCTGCTTTGTATTCTTCTAGTTTGTCATTAGATGCTTTACCTTTAGACTCACAAACCTCTCTGTCTGTATCAGCATAGTGAAATAAGATTGAACTGTAAAATCTCTCTGGTTCATTGCTTCACCTTTACCTGTTTGGCAAGAACTAGTCACATTTCCAGTAAACCCTCTGATTTGCTTTGAACTGAGATGGTCTGTTGCCTAAGCAACAGAAACACCGAATCTCAGAATTTTCAAGTTGAAAGCAACCTCAGAGGTCATCAGATCCAGCCAATAATAAAAAAGGAAGCTTCTCTTTAATGTATCTGAACAGTGATCATCTATTCATTGTTGTAAAACCCCAATCCCTTGTGCAGGAGAGACACCACAAACCTAATGGACTACAAACCAGTAGTACCACCTATTTATTCAGCAGAAGAGTGCAGAAAGAACACTGAGTATTTAGTTATGGGACCATAGGCTGAGAATTGAAGGGGAGCATGGACCTAATCTAGTCCAATCTTTTTTTTTTCAATCTTTTTTTTTTCATAGATGAGGAAACAGGCTCAGTGAGGTACACTGGGTTGCCAAGGTCACTTTCTTTTTGAGTATGAGCCAGGATTTGGAACCCAGGTCTTTCATTCTACTACTTATTCTACTATATCATGGAGTTAGAGGTTTGAGCTTTGAGTCCTGGCTTTATTACTTACTACTTATGTGACTTTGAATAAATCAGTTAATATTTTTGCACCTTAGTTTCCTCATCTGTAAAATGAAGATTGTACTAGGTCATCTCCAACTCTAAACCAGTAAAATTATATTATTATCTTGGAATAAACTGCCATAACATCTTAGTGTCTGAATTTTACAATTCTCAATCCTCTTCTGAAATCCTTACATCAACTAGTTAACAAGAATTCCAGGGGAATATAATGCTATTTATCTTTCAAATATATTTCTCATTGTCCTTAACAATGTGTTTTGCTAATGAATGTAAAATGTATTTTTTTTTTTGCTAATGTTATGTTATGTGTTTTGCTAATAAGTGAGTTAAGAAGTCATATCTTAAATCCATTTCTACAAACATTTTTATGCATCTACTTATGCAAAACCATTTTGAGTATTCATTCCTTGTAGAATTTACCAATATAACTATTTCAACAAAGACTTATTACTGATGGCTGAATGAGTCATAATGTAAAATCACATTTATTCATATATGAGTAATTTTTCTTGGCCTCACTTTCCTCATCTATAAAATGAGTGAGTTAGACTAAATGACTTCTAAGATTGCTTGAATGTCAAAATTTCTGTGATCTTTTGAAAATAATTTAAGTATATATTCTGCTAACAATACAGATATTAGTTAACAACTGCTAGCAGCAGATAGGTAGAATCATGATATAGTGCTGGGCCAGAGTCAGTAAGTTCAAATTTGGCCTCAGATACTTAGTAGCTCTGTGGCCCTGAGCAAGTCACTTAACTTCTCTTTGCTTCAATTTCCTCAAGTGTAAAATAGTGATAATAATATCATCTACCTCTCAGGATTGTTGTCAACCTATCAGTGAACATTTTTTAAGTGCCTTTATGTACCAGGAATTGTGCTAAGCACTAGGAAAAATAAAAAAGAGAGGCAGAAGGTAGTTCCTCAAGGGTCTCACAATCTAATGTGGAAGGTAACATCTAAATAAGTATGTATGAATACCGCACCCTAGGGTGGTGTTATGAGGTGTAGGGGGGCATTCAAGGAGGACTAGCATCTCTTCTGCAAAGACTTACAGTACCCTTTTCAGGGCTGCTTATTCACCTTTAGTGTTTTCCTGACACTCAGTTCTCACCTGTGGCTCCAAGAAGTTGTCGCATTCACAGTGGCCATGTCCTGGTAAACCATCTTAGCAAACAGAATAAACCAGGTTGAGGGTTACCAACAGGCCTCAAATCTGTTTGTGACTTGGCAGGAGGTATCTTCCTCAAGTATGTGAAGACTTTTGGTGGTAGAATAGATACATGAGAACAATTTATTCCAATGGCCATGAAGGCAACTGAACTGGGTGCTGTGGAATGCTTAGAGATTGGTCAGCCATCAAAGACAACAATGTCATCTACTGCATCCTAGGCTACCTCCAGTTGTCCTGACTTTTGTCTTACCACTGGACTTTGATGAGAAGTGGAGGAGAGAGTGAGGCTGAGGACTTTATGTAACTCTGCCTCATTAACTCCAATTCACACATGAGTCAAACTATCACCCCACGATGTCATTGGTCCCATTATAAATGAAGGACAAACAAGCTATACACAAGGTAAATAGGAAATAAGTAAGAGAAAGAAGGTACAATAATTTAGAAAGGTTGGGAAAGGCTTCCTTTATAAGATAGGATTTTAGTTGGGACCTAAAGGAAGCTTGAAAATTGTAATGCCAAGTAAAGGCAACTTCCCAAGGTTCAAAATACCAGCATAGCTGCTCTCCAGTATATTCAGTGACAAATTAAGAACAGAGAAAATTAAAATATAGCAGATTTCAAAATATAGCATTCACCAAGTGTAATTCAATAATTTCCAAGTACTACTCCATCCCTGGACATTACATTCATTTAATCAATCACAAAGTCCCTCTTCTAAGTACTATTCCATCCCTGGACATTACATTCATTTAGTCAGTCACAAAGCCCCTCTTCTCAAATGGAGATTAGTTTCTAGTCATAAGCAAAGTACATTCATTTGGTCAGTCACAGAGCACAAAAAAGTCAAAAGTTTCCCACCCTTGGATCACAACTGAATAGGCCATCTACCCCAGAGTTACAATAAGCTTAAACACAGCATTTAATACCCAAAGAGAGGTCTTTTCTTCATCTTGACCCAAGGCAAGTTCTCAGCAATCTTTGTTCCTGGGGAGACAAAGCTTAGCAAGGCCACAAGATACATTGCCAATGTCCTCATTAGTTTATTCTTTGTCTGCAGAACAGTCCTAGGACCCCTGAAAACATTAGCAAAACCCTCTTCCAGGATTTCTGTAAACATACAACAAGAAAATCCTTCTTCAGGGCTTCTGAACCAACAGCAAGCTTCCAGAGCCTCTGCAACAACAGCACTAAACTTCACCAGTGGGTGCAATTCACTCTCTGTCTGCAGAACAGTTTCTGGACCCCTGAACTAGCAGCAAGGTTCCAGGGCCTCTGCAACAACAGGACTGTCCTTCACCAGTGGATGAATTTGGCAAAACAATATCAAAACAGACAAAGTACCAGCATAACACCATGTCTCCTCAGTCCTTGGCAGCTCTCAAAAGGCCTGGGCAGTTCGAACTGGCCCTCAGTGATCCTCTCCATCTCTCTGCCTTCACGATGCTGCTTCCAAAAAATTCTTCTGCCTTTCTCTCTGCTTGTGGCTCGCTAAATTCATGTCACCAGCTCCTCCCAGTTCAGCCCTCTCTTTTTACGTCAACAATCCATCCCACAAGTGGGATTCACAAGCACTGGGTTTTAACACAATCAATCTGAAATCTAAGCCAATACAGGGGGATCTTTAAATTCCATTACTATTACAAAAATCCAATAGATGGAGATGAGGAGGGAGAGAATTCTAGGCACAGGATTTGACCAGAGGAAATTCCCAAGTCTGAGACATGGGATGTCTTGTTTACTAAACATCTAGGAGACCACTGTCACTCTATCAAAGAGTCTCTGATGAGGAATATCATGTAATAAAACTGGAAATATATGTGTGTGTGTGTGTGTGTGTGTGTGTGTGTGTGTGTGTGTGTGTGTGGTGGGTGAGAGCAGCTGATAAAAGACTTTGAATGCCAGATAAAGGATCCTGGAGACAATAGGGAGCAACTGGAATGTTTGAATATTGGGGTGATATGGTCACATCAGTACTTTAAGTAAATCACTTTAGTGACTGAATGGAAAATGGATTCAGGTGGGAAGAGATTTGAGCAGGAAGACCTTGCAATAGCAGGCTGTTGCAATGGTCTGTATGTGAGATGATGAGAGCCTGCATTAGAGTGGTGACAGTATCAGAGAGAAGGGGGCATATCTCAGATATGTTTCAAAGGTGAAATTGACAGTCTTTGGCAACAGCTTGAACATGGGAGGTGGGAAAATGAAGAATTCAGCATGACTCCTAGGATGAGCCTGAGGAATGGGGAGGATTAGTGTTGCCCTCTATCATAATAGGGAAGGTGGGATTGAGGAGGGGGAGCATTTAGGAAGGAACATATTAAGTTCTGTTTTGGACATATTGAGTTTAAGATGTCTACTGGAATCCAGTTTGAGATTTCTAAAAAGCAGGTAGAGAAGGGATATTGGACAGCAGCAGAGAGTTTGGCCAAAGATTTGAGAATCATTTGTAATTGAATCCATGGGAGCTGGTAAGATCATCAAGAGAAGTAATATAGAGGGAGAAGAGGACCCCTGACAGAAACCTGAGGGCCGCCTATGGATAGAGGGCATGATTTGTTGGAGGATCCAGTAAATTAGACTGAAGAATATTAACATGTAGAAGGTGAACCTGGAGGGAGTAGTATTGTGAAAACCTAGATAAAAATGAGTGTAAAAGAGGAAAGAGTGATTAACAGTTTCAGAAGCTACAGAGAGGTCAAGAGAATGAGACTGAGAAAAAGTCATTGAATTTGGAAACTGAGAGATTATTGATAACTTTGGAGAAAACAGTTTCAATGGAATGATTCTGTCCCAGCACAGAACTCTGTGGAATGCCTACAGTTAGACGGTGTGATCTTAATGAGGATCTGGCAAAAGAGACTGAGAAGGAGTGGTCAGATATTAAATATTGAATAAATTGTTGTAAGCATCAAATAGGATTATATCTGTTTGGTGTTTAGCACAGTGCTTGGCACATAGTAGGTACATGATAAATTCATTTTCTCTTCCTTCCTAATAGCCTTATGAATGTGATATTTCCAAGTTACAAAGTATGTTCTCTTCCATTTTAGACTATATCTTTTGGCATTTGAAAAGTTCTCTTCCATATTCACCATACCTATGGACATTACTTCTTGTGTACTCATGTGCAGAACCAAGGTCAAGTAGACACTAAATGTATCTATTGAAAACATTTACTGGTGTTTCAATGCATTTTAATGTCAAGTAGAATGCTAAAAAATTTGAAAATGATATAAATTCCTAACGGTCCAATGGACTCTTGTTTCATTTTGTCCCATCTCTTTATAACCAAACTGAACAGCAACAAAAATGTGCAAATAAATTGAGTTTATCTTTGTTCAGCTTGAGAAAATTGCAATTGACATCAAGTGAAAAAGGATTATGTGTGGGTGTTGACAGAGGAAAAAGAAGAAGCAGTGAGAGTTGGCAAAGGAATAAAAATGGATTCTTTGCCCCTCTCCTTGAGGAACAACATGTTTCTTACTAATTAGAGTTTTTGGCATTCCCTACAATGCTAGTTCTTATTATGGAGTATTTAGTGTAGTTTATACTCATTATCGTATATGTTCTCAGTTTGTAAAAATCAATATTATGCCAACATTTCTGTAAAAAATCCCTCAGTTTTAGACATAAGAGGTACTGTACTGAAGGCAAATTCACAAATGCAATGAACTTAGGGGTCCTGGTCTATAGATACCTTTTGCCATTCTCATATTAGAAGATGAAATGAAAATTTGAGGGCAATGAAGTAGTTTTCTTAGTGGTTCTTCCTGGTTTGAGAAATGGAAACAGTGTCAGAAGAGAAAGAGATGGAGAGTCAATGAAAAAGACTGAGTCAATATAGTGTAGATGAATAAATGTAAGAGTGAAATAACCGCGAAGTTTAGAAAAGATAGAATTACACATCTCTGAGTCAGAAGGGATGGAGATCCCATCCTGTAAAATGCCAGTTTAATAAAATATGTCTCCTAGAACTGAGTCCAGTCTCCAAATTTGGTCTGACCAGGGGGATGTAGAATGGAACTATCACTTCCCCCTTTACAAACATGAAAATCAAGTCTTTTCATTCGTTTTGCAGCTAAGAACATGGCCTTGTTGAAGATGACCTGTGGAGCTGGTAGCAATCCTGAAACTTGAGCACAATCTTTCTAATCCCATATCCAGTGATTCAAGTCATTTTTATACCATACTATGCTGCCATAGACTCATCTTCCTGAGTTCAAATCTGACCTCAGACATTTACTAGCTATGTGACCTTGGGAAAATCACTTAACCCTGTTTGCCTTGGTTTCCTCATTTGTAAAATGAGCTAAAGAAGGAAATGGCAAACCACTTCAGTATCTTTGCCAAGACAACACCAAATGGTATCACAAAGAGTTGTACATGAGTGAGCAAAAGCAATGTACTGCCATATATGAATCTGGTGGCAGAGAAAGGTAGGGATGAATGAAGTTAATCTTTATCTACTGCTGTTTCACCCAGAAACAATACTACATATAAACCTCTCTGAGATTCTCACTGAACAGTCTAAGTCAAAGCACCCACCGTTATCAAAGGTAGTGTGGCAAGCTTGGTTTCAGTGACTATTTTCCTCAAACCAAGATTAAATGCTGTTTTTAGAACAGGATCATACTTTTAGAACTAGAAAGACCTCAGAGGCCATCAAGACCAACTTCATTATTCAAGAAAGGAAAAAAAAAAACCCAAACTACTTGAGATACTAAGAGGTTAAGTGAAATGCTCAGGGTCACTCTGGTGGCAAGAGTCAATGACAATATTGGAATTGAAATCTTCTGATTTAAAGGTCAGTATTTTTTTTTTTTTGCCTTCTCTAAGCGTTTTATCAAGTGGTTTGAGGTAGGATTGAGAATTAAGGAACTTCTCCCTGTTAAATCTAGGAAATGGTTGCAGAGGAGAAAATTTAAGTTCAGTGTCAGGGAATGTTACCAGGGATCGGTTACTTTCCTTGTCTTTGTATTATGCTTTTAGTCTACTAAATAGTATTACCATATTTAGAGCAACTATTTTAAAAGTTCAGTTTAATCTCACTTGCCAAGGAACATAGTGATGGTCATTCTTGGGAGGACTTGAAATCAGCTTATTGGAACTACATATTGGTAGATCATTATTCAGTCTGGAAGCCTTCAAACTGAGAGGTATAAGAACAGATGGGATCTTTTCCAGTCACCCATCTAAATATGCAAATCACCAGTGCAGTTACATTCTGTCTGGTGCCTACCACATTGTTACCATTCAGTAATTATTAAGTAAGCAATCAGTGCCCTGAATCAATTTGGCTTATTTTTTTTTAAATGGAGGATATTGTAAGTAGGTTATTTCTTAAAGCAAGTCAAAGGAAACCAAGGCTGCACTTTCGGGAAATAAGATACAATTTTATTTTATGCAGGAAGCATTCAGTTTTCAGTAATAAAGGGGTCATGGATTTCAGATCTGTGGCTGAGATAAAAAAAGTGGATTTGCATCAAAATACATGAGTCACCATAGTGTCCCTTTAAAGATAATGTGACCTCAACTTTTCTTTACACAAAGAGAAAATTCTGCTCTTTGTGAGATTTGATTGAGTCTTTGTAACCCCAGTTCTTATTTAAGCTAATTTTAATACTTAAAAAAGGAAAAGCTTGAAGTGAGATTATATGGCATGATGTAGAATTGGCTAACTTCTTTGTTAAAAGGCTCCAAGCTCAGATCTTAAAATTGTTCCTGTGCAGCCTGGAGATGTTTATTTCAACTTTTAGCCCCACCTTCATGCATGAATGAATGGATGGATAACACCTTTGAAATACAAAGAACTCTTTAATCACTTACTCTGTTTTGAGAGATATTTCTTTCTTCCCAGAAAGAAGATTCCCCACCTCTTTCTTTTTCTAGAGTCTGGATTATTGATAAAAATCTAGGCTATTTACTCCAGGAAACTCTCTGTCAACATCACTTGAGAGTCAGACAATTTAGTTATTTCCAGTCAGAGAAACACAGACACTCAAGAGTTGAAAAGGTCTTAGAAAGTTTTTTTAAAAGAATGATAAAAATAAGAATCCCCTCTAGAATATAACTGATGGGAAGATAACTGACCATTTTAGAATTGATATTTTCTCCAAAAAGCTGATTTGATACTCTTCATCCATCCTGACTCTTAGTGGAAAGAGCATAGGAGTTAGAGACCTAGGTCATGAGTTCAAATTTTGTCTTTGCCACCTACTACTTGTGTGACTTAGGATAGGTACCTCAAAACCTCTGAGCCTCCATTTCCTGACCTGTTAAATGTAAAATGTAGACTGGATAAGATAACTTCTAGTTCTAAATAAGTAATAGCTAGTATTTATATGATGCTTTAAGATTTGTTAAGTGCTTTACAAATATTTTCTCATTTGAATCCCACCATAACCCTAGGAGGTAGGTGCTATCATTATCACCATCTTACTTTTGAGGAAATTGAGGTAGAGATGAAGTGACTTGCCCAAGGTTACATTCTAAGTGTCTAAGGTCAAATTTGAACTCACATCCTCCTGACTCCAGGTCTACTACTCTATTCACTGTACTGCATAGATGCTTTGTTCTACGATTTCATAATCTTTTCTTGATGATTTTTCTCTGGATGCTACATAATTTTGGATCCACAACATAATAACCTTGCAGTACAAGCAGTTGATTTCTCTTCTGAGTGTACAATTCTTTTCTCCCCTATTTCTTTGCTCCTGATGCTTAGTGATCCCATTTTGTTTTCTCTGCTGTGACATTCTTTTACTCTGTAATCTCTTGATGCAGGACGGAATTCCCCATGAGCCCCATTATATTCCCTTATTCCCTTTTTTTTTCCTTCCTGACTTCACATTTAAGCCTTTCTTTCCCCTACTCTGAATTTTATTGTAAAAGAAACCTTCACTTTCCCTGATAACCAGGAAAGTTGAAAGGCATCCCTCAAACCTCTCTTTGCCTTTTCTTGTTTTATTTTTTATTTTATTTTTTTTTATATATTGCTTTTTGGAATGCCATCGAGGTTAAGTGATTTGCCCAAGGTCACATGGCTAGTTTGTGTGTGTGTGTGTGTGTGTGTGTGTGTGTGTGTGTTAAGTGTCTGAGGCTGGATTTGAACTCAGATCCCCCTGACTCCAGGGCTGGTGCTCCATTCATTGCGCCACCTAGCCACCCCTCTTCTCCTTTTCTTTCAGGAGAGAGATAAGCTTATACTTTGAGCATTGAGAAAACTCACTTGGGCAACTCATAAATGCAACAATTGTATATTCTATGCAGTTCACTACAACATTTTGCCTTCTTATCCTTACTGGTACAAGTTTAGGCAAGCATTACTAAGAGATAGCACCTAGACAAACAGTATGCACAAAGTAGAGAGTCTTTTCCCATATGCTCCATTTCCTTCCTACTATGATTCTATATTCCTTACCATCTTTATTCCCATCACTTTTGCCGAGATCGGTGTCTTGTCATACCCAGTGACTTTTTACGTAGCAAGGTTCACTGACAACAACCTTACCTGTCTCTTTAGGGTAATCTAAACAGCTTAAAAGTAGATGAAATGGTTAATGTAGACACATATAAATTACATTTAAAATGTTTATGATTCTCCTATCTCTATTGCACCCAGATAGAGTTCTCAGGACAACTTTCTTGGTCTTTGTTACTCCATCTTTTTTTTTTTTTTCATATTTGAGATATGCAGGCCTTTGGCCATTTTCAATATAAATATTCTCAGATGCCACTGAACCAACTCTGACTTCCTGAACATATGGGATGAGTTCAAATATGTCAACTTCAATGACTGCATATTTATTTCTGAATAGGCCTAAAGGAAAATGTAGGCTGTACATATATTTATACATAATATACATTAGTATATTTCTACTGAGCCTTTACAAGTGTTATCTTAATTAAGATGAACATTTTGAATTATTATATTACTCTTTATTTTGAATGCCTCCCTTGTTTAGGTAACTTGTTACTTTAGTTCCCCAAGAATATATGATTGCTTCTTCATATTAATTATTCTAATCCATAAGAATATGTATGAATTAATATTGTGCATCTCTTTCTTATAGAATTTCAGAAAAAAGGAAGAACCTTAGATATTATCTAGTTTAGACCTCTAATTTTATAAAAGAGGAAAGTGAAGACCCACATATTTACACTGACTTGAGCAAGATCATAAAATGAGTTACCCACAGAGTTAGGACTAGAACTTAGGTCTCAGAATCATGGTATCTCAGAGTTGAAAGGGACGTCAAATGTCTCTAATCTAAACCATAGCTGCAAAAGCATTGCCTCCCCAATACTCCTGTCAGGTATTTACTTAGTCTTTGCTCAAGGCACAAACTGAGGGATCAACTGATGATAACATACTATGTCTGGAAGCAAAGCATGCAACTTTTGTATAGCTCTAATTATGTAAATTTTTCATTACATTGAGATGAAATCTGCCTCTCTGAAACACCTACCTATTTCTGCTTGCTTTACCATCTAGGGCCCCAAACAGAACAAATCTAAATTATCTTCCATCTGGCAGCCATTTAAATCTTTCAAGACAACTATGCCCTCCTAAATCTCTTTTTCAGTTTAAATTTCCCCAGTTCCTTCCAGAAATCATTAATTGGTATGACCTTTCATAACCGTGGCAACCTTCTTCTGAAAGTTCTCCAGTTTATCATTTCCTTCCTAAAATATGGTGACCAGAATTGGACAAAATACTTCTGGTGCATCTGAGGCAGCATACAGTAAGACTATTACCTAGTTCTGCACACTATGGCTCTTTTAATGCAGTCTAAAAATTCATTAACTCTTGGGGTTGCCATTTTGCCAACTCACATTGAGTTTTCAGTCCACTAAACTTTCCATAACTTTTTTGGACGAACTGTTTTCTAGTCATGCCTCCTTCACATGTATTTGTGAAGTTGATATTTCGATCTCAAGTATAAGACTTTACTTTTTGTGGCTATTAAATTTCATTTTCTTAGATTCACTACAATATTTTAGCTGATCAAAGTAATTCTGAATCTTGATTCAACAGTTATCCCTTCCATGTCATGGGGGCATGGTTCACTTGTCATCTGAAAAATCCATGCAAAATTTTTTGGCCCTCCCTTCATATCAGAAAAGAAATTTGAATTATTTTGGTATTAAAAGATAAAATATGCTGATATTATACAAAACTATGTGTATTTTATACATTTCTGAATTTCTAAACTTTTTCTGTGTCATCTGCTTGTCTTCACATGTCATCTGCAGCTTCTGCAAAACTCCCTCAAAATTTCAATGTAATTTCTTAATCCAATCTAGCACATATCAAAACCGTGATGTGGAGAGTCACAATATGGAAAGGGTAACTGTATTATGCAGAGTTAGCTACCTTATCCAGGTTTGTATCGCCTGCTTGTTTGATAACTATGCCATCTATACCCTTTTGTTCTAGTCATCAATAAAAAATGTTAAACAGTACAGGGTCAAAGACAAATCCATCAGAAATTCTACTAAAGAACTTCTTCCAAGTTTTTTTTTCACACTGACCTCTTCTAGATATCTTCCTGCCTCTCTGGTGAATCCTTCTTAACCTTCTACATATGATCATCATTCTGTTGGGTATGTTGCCCTCAGTGGGTGGGGCATACCTCAGGTCTTTATACTGGGATTTTTTCTCTCTACTCTCTACATTCTTTATTATCTCATCAGTTCTCATGGGCTCAACTATCCCCAGTGACTCCCAAATTATATACCCATCCTACCTATCTTGGCTAAGTTCTGGTCCATATCCACAATGCATGTTGGACATATACACCTAGACATCTGAAATGCAACATAACCAAAATAAAACTCATTATCTTTCCTCCTAAATGTATCCTTCCTAACTGCCCTATTTCTTTTGAGGGAAACAGCTGTCTTCCAGTCACCTAGGTTCACAATCTAGGAATCATCTCTTAACTCTTCACTTAAACTTTGTATCCATCAGTTTTCAAGTCTTGTGGATTTCAATTCTGCTATCCATTCCCTTCTTTCCCCTATAATAAAATCACCATAGTGCACAATCTCATCACCTCCTACCTAGACTTTTCCAATCACATCCTAATTGTCTCCCTATATCTCCCCTCTTCTATCCATATTCCAAAATGATATTCAAAAATCACAGATGTGACCACATCACTGTCCTGCTTGAGATTATTCAACATCTTCATATTGCCTCTGGTATAAAATACAGACTCCTCTGTTTTGAATTGAAATATATTTTACAATGTGACTGACACATCATTCCAGGTTCTCCAAACTTTACTTCCCCCACACAAACTGTTTCAATAAAATTGCTGCTCTTGTTGTTCCCTCCACATGCTATCCAATCTCTTTTCTCCATAGCTGAACACAAGCTGTTTCTTGGGTGTGGAATGCTTTCTCATCTCTACCTCTTTGCTTAGTCCCCTTCATGACTCAAGTAAAATTCTCCCTTCCTCAAGAGGCTTTTCTTGCTTCCTGTAAGTTGTAAATGACCTATACCAAAATTAACTCGTGTGTATTTTACTTATACTCTATTATGGTATGAAGGGCACTGGTCCTGGAGTTAGAGAACCTGTATTTGAATCTTGGATAGATTGTTTGCTACCTGTGTGACCTTGTCTTTTAACTTGTCTGCCCCTCAATTTCCTTATTATTAAAAAGAAAAATTTATATAGGAAGGCCTCTGAGGTTACTTCCAGCCCCAAAACTATGATCCTTTGATGTTTTCTATATCTGTCTATCTGTCTGTCTGTCTGTATCTATCTGTCTCTGTCTATCTGTTATCTCTCTATCATCTCTCTCTATCTCTCTCATCTCTCTGTCTGTTTGTCTGTCTATCAATCTGTCTGTCTATCTATCATCTATATATTTATGTTGTTTTCTGCAGAAGATTGTTAGTCTGGGACTGATTCATTTTTCCTTTGTATTCCCAGCACCTAGCACATGAAGGAGATGCTGAACAAATTCTTGTTGAGTTCATAGATCATGCTAGAATGAGAGCTGGAAGAGACCTCAGTGAAAATCTGCTCCAACTCCTTCATTTTTTGAATGAACAAACTAAGGCTCAGAGAGAATAAACAACTTGCCCAAGGTCTCACAGGTTGTATGAGGCATCACTGAACTGAATCAAAGTGACGTCTGACCCATTTATAACTACCTTTGGGTCTGGTCGTTCAACAATTTCTATATTCACATAATTGCATGCTAACAGCTCAATTTGCTCGATTTTGTCTAGAATATAGCATGAAAAAAAGGGAAATAAAAAAAAATTACATAAACTATATCTATAAAATTCTCCTGACCTAGCAATCTAGTAATTTTATCATATAAGGAAATTAGGTGAATCTGGTATAATTTGATTAAAAACATGCTGGGTTTTTTTTTATCACTGTTTCCTTTTCTAACATTTTATTAACCCTTCCTTTAATAAAATTTTGAAAGCAAATGAATTTAAACTTAATAGACAAGAATGGTAAACTCCACTCTCATTCCTTTTTTGAAAATCAGAACAACATTCTTTAGGTCTGTGGTACCTATATTGTTTGCCACAATCTTTCCTAGGAAACTACAAGTGTTCTTTCCACCCACAGACTACTTTCAGATCAACAACTTAAATATTTTCACTTGGGACAAAACAACAATAAAAATCAAGTGGCTGGTTGTGTTGTGAAGAGGGGATTCATAGAACTGTCTGACTATAAGTTCAGATCCCCTGTGAGGGGGAACTTATTTGATAATGGCCCAGAGAGTCGCTGCTCCCTACTGACTCCCATTATACCAGTGGCATATTTTAAAAAATAGAAAACGAGAAATTTTTTTGTCATCAGTCTATTTCCTACTTTGATGAATCCCAAGTAGCTTTTCCCTGACTTTCTATTACTGTTCATCCTAAATCCCTTTCATTTCCCTCTGTCTCTCTGTTAACAAGTAATAGATATGCTCTATATGCTGAGCTGCTAATAGCTTCTTGATTGTCTCTAGACCAAAATTAAATTCTCCCTTGGTAAGCAGACTCTTCTAGCTGCATGGACAGAGCCCATTCAATTATCCATGACCATAATACCTGCTCCTAAAATTGTATTGTATCTTTTAAGATTACCGATGGCTTCAGGGTACCTTGGTGAGCTATTAGCACTCAGATAAAAATAGAAGGCTTCTTTTTCACCTTCTCCTTAACGATGAGACTTTTCTTTGGTAGAGCACAGTATATTTGATGAATGCTTTTTTTGGCACCATTTCCCCCCTTGATTTGTTATGATTTAAACAGACTTAGATCAATTTCTCTGGAACCACCTATCCTGTCATGCTCTCATTTGAGTTACATGGGTGAACTTGAGTTAAATTTGACTTTCTCCAAAATTACAGAATTCTCTGGTTGGCTATGTGTCTCTCTTCTCTGACTGTAGAAAATTAATCTAGCCTATTTTCAAATATTTAAGTAATACTGATCTATAGATATGGTTTCAGAGGTGGTATGGTGAGAAGTTTTTTTTTAATGAAATTTAAATCTATACCTCTGGTTCTTATAATGGGAAAGCAATAAAGAATTCAAGCTAACTGTGAAAATTATGGATTTTTCAAACATAGATACATTTTTTGTACCACAAAATCAGGGAGTTTTAAGTTTATAAGATTTTTGTTAATATTTCAGTGACTAGGGCTTCTGCAAAGTATTTGGACAATGAAAGTAACTATAAATCCTTTAGTAAGGGGATACTAGAAAAAGGGAGCCAGAGCCGTAACTAACGATGAGCAAAGGTTCTTTTCCATTTCCATTTCCAGGGTGCTACCTTGATATGGCACCTTCTTCTGTGCAGAACTACCCCATGGGCAAACCCCAATCAAGATACTTCACCATAGTTCTGAACTTATGCTTTCAAATGAAATATATGATTTGGGGTTTAAAACAAAACAACAAACAAAAAACCTTAGAACAATTGCTCAAATCTGGATAAATGCCAATTTATCATATTGGTTTGTCATATTTTGTGTTATGATGCCATTATGTTCTACCAAAATGATTAACCAAAGTGGCATAGTTGTAGTCTATTATTGCTTGTCACTAAGTAGCAATAGATGTTAAAGTGCTGAAAATAAATCTATTTCATATTCATTTTGTACCCTCATTAAAAATGACCATGCTATTTTTTTCTAAGGGAGTACAACTCTGGTCCAGAACTGAACATTTTGGCTAAACTTGCACGTGGAATACATTTTTTCTTTCTTGTTTTTGTGAGCAGTTTTATTTTTTTCCTTCCTTCCTCCCCCCCTCTTCCTCTCTCCCTCCCTCCCTCCCTCCCTTCCTTCCTTCCTTCCTTCCTTCCTTCCTTCCTTCCTTCCT